>NW_025064938.1:0-40913 GCF_019112545.1 Guyanagaster necrorhizus
ACAAGTGGAAGATATGCGAAGAGCACTGAAGAGGGCATTTGATGAATTCCTGTGGTGTGTTTGGTCTGATAGCACATGGGTGTGTGTTTATGAGAAGTCGGGAGGGGAACTGATTAAACCAGAATGAGTTCAAAAAGAGGATCTACCATGTTCAGCAGTCCGCCTCATCCAGAATCCATGGATAAAGAACTGGAGATTTGATATTATGAGTGGCCACATGCTAGCATTGCGGAATATTGAGGAATGGGGGAATAGGGAGGATGAAGAGGAAATCATGGCAATAATTGAGAGAGAAGAAAGAGAGAAGCAAAAAGAGATGGACATGCAGGAAAGAGAAGATCACATTCTCTGAGAGCACAGAGAAGAAGAGGAATCGTCAGAGAATGAAGCAGAGCCAGACATCAGGAGGCAAATAATGGATGAAAGAGAACTGATCACTATAGATGGGAACTGAGGGATGCTACTGGGAGAGCTCATTGTGTTGCCCACTCGGCATCAAAATTGACAAAGGGAGAAGCAGAGCAAAAAAAGATGTTGGAATACAATGTCAATGAAAGAATTAGTCACATATTCTGACCATTTCAAAGTATATTGACAAAAGATGTGATAGCAAATTGAACAAATTGTTATGGTGCTATTCTCACTCCAACAGATGAAAAGCAGTCTGCAAAGAAAATCAGTCATGTACCAAGAACTGCACATGCTCCATATGCAGATTCTAAAACAGCAGAATGGACATATTTCAAGAATTGGTAATGTACCGTGGACTGAATGGGAGCCCTACAAGAGTCTAAATGACAAGAATGGACATATTTTGAGAATTGGTAATGTACTGCAGATGGGATGCAAGCCCTACACAGATTTTAAAACACAAGAATTGCCATATTTTGAGAGTTGGTAATGTACCACAGACTGTACATGCTACCTATATAGATTTTAGAGGACAAGAATGGGGGACAAGAATGGGCACATTTCAAGATTTGGTAATGTACCATGAAACAAATGCACTCCCTATGCCCATGTCACATGCAAATGGGCATAGACTTCATGTACCACAAAACAGACATGCCCCCTACCAAAGTGCATAAACCATGCACAAGAGGGACCGCTGTGCGTTCGCGGTACCGGCCTGTGCTTGGTCCGTCCTCAGAGCGAGGCATCCATCATATTTTGCAGTCCCACCACTGCTGTTCTGTGTACCGCCGTTGCTTTAAACCCTAACTTAGGGTTACTTCTGAGGTTCTTCCGAGCAATTCATGTACTGCCTACCTATAAGCAACACGAGGAATAAATATCGCATAGCTCGTCGATTACCTTCTAATCTCATACCGTGCGACGAGTTCGCATGTGTAATTTTTTGTGGATTAAACCAGGAGTGAGCGTTGGCCAAAGGCGGAAGTGAATACGACCATCTCCATCACGAACCGGGGGAATAAAGCTCCATTGATACAATCTTCGAAGAGGCCTGAGGTTGTCCGTACACTGAAACACAGATGCATCTGGAAAAACGATAAACGCAGCACGGGCCAGAAGAGCACAAAACGATAGAAGCGCTCCGCATCCAACCGTTCGTATATTGTACCAGAGTATACACCGTGGGCTTGATATCGTGAACACCCACCCCGGCAAAGTCTCCACAGAAGAAAACTCGCACTGAAAGGCAGTACCGCTCATCGACATCCTTTCAAAGGATATCCTGAGAGCGAGCGCATCGAAGTCGTCCTGCTTCGTTTGCGGGAGGGCGGGAGACTGTATGAGACGGACAGAGCACAGAAGAAAAGACCCGACCCGAGCGTGCTCATCGAATCTGCCGGGAGAAGGTAAACAGCATGAGTGTAGCGTGCCCCCTCCCGCCCAGTTATACACTTGGCACAGCACTCGACCTTGCAACACAAGACTCTGGTCGCAGATGGATGGATTAACAGAATCTACCTTTCCAGAAGAGACGGCGTCGTTCTTTTCACGCTTTTAATAATCGAGAACGAATGACTGTAGAGCTAAAAGACTATGAGCGTGTCAACAAGAGATATCGTAACAAAGAGAGTAGGGCATGGGAGCGGAAGACAGAAGCGGATCCGTTACCTGGTCAACTACTCCTGTGCTAAATCACGATGGTCACTTTTCTTCCCGAACAGCCCGAACGAATTCGGGCCGCACTACGCCTAGGTCCTTGTATAATGATGCTTTCAACGATAGCTGTTTATCACAAGCCTAGTGGCAATGGAAGATAGGGGATGATAGTTTCTGTGCATGGTTCAGAACGGAGAAACACGCGTGTAAATGAGGCCGTCTCTAACCATGTTGGGTGCATCGCTTGTATATGACAGTAAATGACTCACATCACGAGAAGCAGAAGCCGCGTTGCGCGTCAAATTCGAGGCCCGTAGACAAGGATCGTTGTGAGACACGATGACATCAGGCTGACGTAATAAAGGCAACGAAAACACGCCATTTGATTTAATTTTACGATGCATAATGGGCATTTGCATTTGTAGTGGACGTCGTCATTTGAATGTAACATAACTACGAAGATTGGTATGGCGAAAGAGGCATGACTGAAATGGACAGGGAACATACGGATTGGATAATTCTACAAGACGACACAGTGGCTGCCACGCTTCTTTCCGGGACGGCTAAGGAGCGCCGCACGGGTTGCATACTGGAACACCTCGCGCACGCCTTCACCCGACTTGGCCGAGCATTCGAGATAGTGCCTAGCATTGATCTTCTGCGCGACGGCCATGCCCTAAAAGACCCTATCAGCACACCACGAGTAACACAAGACAAGACGGGACGCACCTCTTCCGGCGTCACAGGCCTCTGACTCGTCTTTCGCAGCTCCTCAATCACCCTCGGATCACGCCGCAAGTCCTTTTTGCACCCAACGAGGATAATCGGCAACCCGGCGCAGAAATGCATCACTTCTGAGATCCACTAGAGGGGGGGAGGGGGTGGTTTAGCAGCGTATACATACAGGCCAGTACACTCATGCTCACCTTTTCCTGGACGTTATCAAGCGAATCCGGACTGTCGACGGCAAAGCAGATGAGGATGACATGCGAGTCAGGGTAGCTCAGAGGTCGCAGCCGGTCGTAATCCTCCTGCCCCGCCGTATCCCACAGCGCAAGCTCGACATGCTTCCCGTCCACCTCGACATCCGCAACGTAGTTCTCAAACACAGTGGGCACATACACCTATCTCATCTATCAGCAACCCCACTAACACAACTCACCGCAGCTGAAACGCACCTCAGGGAATGTTCCCTTTGAAAAGACGATCAAGAGGCAGGTCTACGGCACGCAATCAGCATTGGCGCCTAACACCAGTCAGAGCACCGACAAACCTTGCCGCAAGCACCATCGCCTACAATGACCAGCTTTCTTCGGATTTCAGACATGGCGTGCAAGAGGGAAAAAGAAGGGTAGAAGGCGCTCCGTACAAGGTGGTGGTAGTGTATAGGAGCAGGCGACACACACTGGGCCCGACTCCAGTTTAAAGCGGAGTTTGAATTATGACACCGCTTTCGTATTACGTTAGGGTGTCTGTGCGTGGGATTTCAATTCCGGTCCGCCATTTCCGATTCCCTTTTCGACGCTTTTTTTAAAAAACACGGATACGCAATCCTAGGGAATTATATGAAAGGCTTCAGGTGGATAACCTCTTCTATTCGATCAAGGTCGTTTCTCTTCCCCCACGTCATTGTTCATTAGAACGATGTTCTGATTTTTATCTTCCCTTCCTTCGAGAAAATGCCAACGTGCTGCTCAGAAAAAGCTTCTCTTCCTCTTTTCGTACCGATCCTTTCGGGCCAGGACATTCGACCTTATCGAGAACACCAGTCTCCTCTCAAATTTATCAAATGTTGAAACATTCCACTCGCCACCATGGTCGTATAGCTGGAACCAGAACTTCCCAGAATCCATAGTTCGCTTGCTTCCACTCTCCAAGTATCACCACTCACAACTCGGGGAGGGTCATCTGCTCTTGCGAGACGGACATGTATACCGCTCGCTCCTTCTCAGCCGCGGCACTCGGACTGACGATCCACTGGTATTTTCAAGGCTCTGAAAATTACCCCGCCCTCTTTCCCATGAAGCGGCGTCTTACCACTTCCAAATCAACTCAGCATCAGACTGTAACCGTTCACAGCGAAACCGTAGACGATTTCCAGACCGGACGACGGTTTGTCCAGCAGTGCATGCTGCGTTCTTGTAGGCACCTACGGGCTCTGACCTGAGGGGAAAATACGGATAAGAGGGAACCCAGCTTGCCCACCCACGCGTCCCATAGGCGCGCAGGAACACGAATCCCTTTTTATTCTCACTTCTCCCTATTTCGATGGCGATCTCCCCTGCCCAGAGGGAAGAAATTACTCGCGCCCCTTTTCTTCGACCTTCTCATTATGATCATTATCCTCTCTCAGTTCACCGCCTTCGATCACCATCAGCCTGTGGCGATATCAGGTCTCTTCATCGAAACATTCCTTCACAAACTACGCAGATTCGAACAATAGATCCCCTCTCTTATGGCCGCGTGGTACTACCAAAAACCCCGCCTTACACATAAAACGGCGCTCAGTCATTTTCGATCCCGATTCCGTATCTGGCTCGAAATACTGCATCCGACACCTGACGAGACGAAAGCCAGCCCATATGTCTCTTTCTCATTTCTACTCGGTATGCCACACCTGCGAGATCACGTTGTCCAGAAAATACAACTCATGAATTCTTGAAAAGCCAGGAGCATGCTCTCCATGTGACATTCTCTTCGACGTCTTTCCCAACGCACAATTGTAGTAAAATATGGATTTCTATTTTTTGACGTTCGACCTTGCATGAATATTCTCGCTCGCTCTCCCCATTTTCCCTGGGATGCTCACTCATTTTCTTAGTGATACATTTCCTAAATATCCTATCACATTCTACGTATTGGGGTAGTATAAAGGGAATCGCTACCGCAACTATCATGAACATCGTTTCTATCCCGCTTACATATCAACCGCGAGTTCCAATACTAATCGTCCTCTCCTTTTCCATTATGGATCCGAATGGTTGACAACCTCCATTGCACCGTCCTTTCCTGGCCCAACCCATCAGTTTCTGCGATCAACCTGCAGGAAAGAGAGACATATTACACTGCAACTATGCTCCTTCCCAGCCCTTCACCACAGTGAACTCATTCTGTCCGCACCTGCACTTCCAAAACCCAACGACACGTTTCACGGCAGATTACCTGCTCCGAACGGCGTGGTGAGTACCTCTCTATCCATACATTCCTCCAACGCGCTGACGGATACAGCGCTCTGACACGAACTCGCTGTATTGCCCCAACGTTTCATCATACTTGGATTATTATCAACTCAGACCTTCCACTTCAACAGCTATTGAAATCCTTAGTATAGCGGGCACTTGAGCATAAGTATGCTGTTCATTAATGTACCAAATTACAGTCCTATTTAAATCATAGTTGTTGAAGTATGCGAAGTACGGATACCTTAAGCAGGTGGATAGTGGGGACTCGGGGATAAGCAGGGAACCCTCACAAACACGGGAGGGGCTCGATTACAAAGTGTCTAATTTTATATACTGCTAAAATTAGAAAATCTACAATGGAAAGGAGGGAGATGATTAGTATCAGTCGGAAATGCGGCACATTTAGTATGTCAACAAAACTGCATTCTCCATAGCATGGCTAAGTATCATAGAAACATGAGTATCTAAGGAATCATTACCACAGGAGCAAACAGTGTTATATTCAAGAGTACGAGCGATTTCTTGAACGCAATTAGCATAGTAACGGGACATCAATCGATCATTCCGTCAAACCATCTTTCAGGCTTGTGTTCCAACGGCAGCGTCGCATGATTCAGTTAGGCTATATTAACCATTCTTTTTGCGGTGCAGTTTCGAGAGCACCCGAAAAGCGGAAATGTCGATTGCATAGAGCATCGCAGCGCGTTGCTAGCAGTGAGTCAGACCACAGATCGGAACCTCTCCTCGTATCGTAACGGAGACACCCGGTTATCCGGAAGTGTACGTTGAGTTCCCCATTATATGTCACAGTAACCTTTACCAGCATCATTATTCTACAGAGCGCCAGCCTCAGCATGATGGGGTGTCCTTACTCCACTCAAAAGCACTTATACCGACGCTATATTTGCCAATTTCCTCAGAAATACGACTTTCTCAGCCCCCCACGCGGCGCACGTCGAGTCAACGACTTTCTTTATCTAGTATTCATTAAACCAGCGATGTCAACGAGGATCCACGTCGGTCGCATCTATCTTATTGTTCGCCACTCGGTTTACTGACTCTTTTCAGAACCAAACAACACCATCCATCCGACGAACTGATGAATACTTGCTCCCTGCAAAATGAGCTTGTCCAGGAATTTCATCGCGATTGCAGTTTATCAATTATCACAAACGATTCAGACATCTCGTGTTCCAGTCAGGTCCTACCAGCCATGCCAATTTATAGCGCAGTTTCGAAATGAACCACGCCACTTCACAAGCCCGAGCCTTGAGCCCAAGTCGTACAAGGCTCAGGCTTAAGCCTGGCCTTATAGATTGATATAGCTTCACAAGTCTAACATTGTACTATATACTGAATCATGCTGATCTGATAAAACGCTATCGTTGCCCAAGTGCTTTTGGCGAAAATATACTGCTCTCTCTCAACGACTAATTGCATGGAATTGAGTTTGAATGTGGAGGCATCTTGGGAGGCATTGTAAAATCGATCACAGGATAATACTGAGTCACACTACCCCATAGGAATCGATAGTAAAAGAGGGTATCCACTGCTTCTGATATCCACGAAGGAACACAACTCCTTTTTATTCGTTTTTCGACGGCAATTTCTCCTAGAAATCACTCACATCCCTTTTCTCCGCCTCTCATTATCAGAATTATCCTATCCTCTCTCAGTTCTCCGCCTTCGATTACTCGTGACATCAGGTCCCTTCATTACAACATTCCTTCATGTAGAAACGACACAAATATGGTCCCCGACTTGATTCCCCTAACTATACCGTCCGAAATAAGTACGCGGGGAGAAAAAATAGTAGCCATGATGAAAACCACAGCGTACGAGATCATCAAGAAAACTAAAATTCAAACAGAAACATACCAGGATAAGCTTGACGGAGAGACACCAACAAAAATGTGATACTAGCTCTAGTTGCCGGGGGGTAGAGGTAAGAGGCAGAAGTAATGACAGAACAGGTCTGGACCTCTGTTAGATGGCTAGATTTCAACCGATCGGCCAGCTTCTTCCTATGGACGTGGCCACACGAACTGGATAGACATTTACGGCTGCGAAGATAGAGTTCAGTGTCAGAAATGCAACATCAAAGAAAGCACGAAGTATGGCACCTTGCACAGCATCTATGGAAACAGAAGATCGTATCCGACCTCGTAATCATGAAAAGAATCATCATCTTGTGCGGTGTCCAGCCTCCAGAGACCCACGGAAATGTGATCAAACGGGCCACAGAAAGGTTCCGCCGGATACTGTTTCCAGAGTTGGCGCATCTCACCGAGAAGATTAGGAACGACCGGGTCATAAATGAAAGACCAACTACACAGCAAGCGAAATTGAACAGCGGCGGTCACAAGCAGTAAATCGTTGGATGCGGCTGGATTATATACTATCAGAAAAGAAATACTTCTAGAAGAAGGTAATACAAGTCTCTCGTTATAAATACATGAAAGGGAACGCTTCCTCAGGAAAGCTCCCTCCCAGAAGACTGGACAAGGGAAAATGGGGCTTTGTGGGTATTGTCAATTAGATGATGGCCTGGTACTAATTGTGATCAAGAAGAACTCTATGCGGTGGAGTGCCACACAGGCCCTGCTCCACAATGCGCGAAAATCAGTGTGTAAAAGCATTACTTCGTATGGTCAGTTCACCGTGCGGCGCCTTTACTTAACCGTTGCCTTATGACACATCTATGAATTCTTATCAAGCTGACGAGGTTATAAGCCCCCGATCCATTGACGGGCTAAGTACAATGTCATTGGCGTGCCACTCCGCTAGTCGGAGTTGGGGTGAATGACGCCATACCAATCATTCCACAAAAAGAAAAAAAAAGAAACCTACAAACTCCTAAGGTCTATATAATTAAGGCCGTCACAGTCGTACACGGCCGTATATTCATTATGGCGAGCTCATCCTGTAATACTTTGTAGTATGACGCAAAGTAATGGAATAATGTACTAACTTGTTTTGCAAGTATAGAGTGGATCTAAATGAAGAAATCGGTCATTTTTTGGTGCTTTACAAGGCTCCAAAGCTTGAATCATGACATCATAATGCCTTACAATGAAAATTTATAGTCAGAAGAGTGTCGGACATGTAGGAAATTGAGAGAACACGAGTACACACTATTTTAATTCACTTTAGAATGTGTACACACAGCTCAAAATCCCTCGTCAAACCACTTCAGCACCGCTAAATAATACGGCCGTGTTGTACGGTATTGCTAGAAGGCGTCACAGTTTCGGCATGTATACGGTACATGGAACCCGTACAACCGCGCAATACGGTTACAGCGCGCACCCCACTTGGGATGATCGATTATCACCAACGATTCAGAAACTCTCATGTTTAGTCAAGTTATATCAGCCATGCCACTTATAACACAGTTTCTAAAGGAAGCGCAGTGCGGAAATGTTAGTATACGCCCTTCTTCATCTCAACACACATAGTAATGTCGCTTCAGTCCGATTAGAACCCGAGGCCTCTTTTTGCTACAAACTACAGTGCACTGTAAGATGCTAATATGTTCGTTGTTTTTTTTTTTTCTTTTTTGCGGTCATAATGGTCAACGTGGTATAAAACTCTGAACAGTTGGGTATAAAACAAATGCTTCCGACTATCTTCCCACGACCAGTTAATCATTCACGTTAGACACGCTTGCAGATCTGCGCTCATGTGAGAGTCTACCACAGTACAGAAAGGAAGCCACGGAATTACTCACGGCAAGATTATCGTCCCCCCATTTTCCCGTTTAATGAGAAGCATTTGTGTGCCCTTGTCCCAGTCAGTGGAAACTCCCTCCTTCCAAAAATAAACCGGTACTCACATCTGCCATATGACTGGTAGATACTACGACGCCTCTGACGAGTTGTCCCGTCGAGTCGAAAAACGAGACACGCGAGCCAATCTATCGAAGTGAGCATCGCTACGATGTAAGTAATTCAGATGATACCCACAGGAAAGGCATTCATAGCGGAAATAGTCAGTGGGATACATACTCCTTAGCCCTGACGACTTAAATACCTCTAAATCATTAGAGTTTAATAAAGCCAGGTGGCTGTGCCGGAGATTTAGATTTCGACACCACAAAGCACTGCACTACGACGGATCGACCGTAGCGCATGGTTCATTTACATTGACGTACGGCACATCACCGGATGCAAACTTGCAGCATCACGCGAATGATACGGGACTAGGGGTAAAGATGCCAAAGCTTGAAACTCACCCCCGAAGTAGAGTTGTCACCAACGTTGTATTGTACGTGTCCTTCGTTCCTTGTTCGAGATCCGGTGCGCTGTAGCGTACCTCTGAAAGAAGTTTCAACCGTGAAGCAAGGCCGTAATCCTCTAGGATGATACATGAATAATGCGAGACAGACAGGGCAGGTTTCTCCGATGAAAGGCGTATGTACCTCCAGAGGAAGGCGTAGCGGTACAAGTAGAGACTTAATCTCTGGTATAGATTTGGGAACTGAAAAGGTTCATTTTATTCCATAGCAAAAGCGATTTGATCTGACCGGCATTAACGCAGAGAAATCGGACACCACCACCACAGTGAAGTCCGACCATACTGTTTATTGATGCATGCGTCTCGCACGCGCGCTCTGAGGACGTGATGGGACCATGAAGACTCCGTATCGGTGATAGGAACAGCATTTTAAGCGATGCTGGCATGTAAAACGAGCTCAGGATAGATCACAGTTGAGACGAGATGAAACGCCTTCTACTCAGAAGAGGATTAAGAATAACGAACAGATAGGTTGTCGTACACAAGGAAGAAAACATTGAGGCATGTGGACGCAGCAAAAGGCATTGATGCAAGGGCAAGAGGGACTTGACCTAGACAAGGACATGTAAGGAGCCGAGAAGAGAGTTATGCAGAATCGTTCGCCCGATCTGCCCGAAGGTGGTAGTCCTTTCTGCTTTCAGTGTAGAGACAAAGGATATGGTAATTTCGAGGTTTGAAGCGTGCATGGAAAAGGGCGTCCTGAGGTAACAGATGTGATAACGAGAGCAGCGATATCGCCGGAGATAATGGTGCGAGTGAGATGGGTCTCCAAGTCTTGACTACGCGCGAAGCGGGGGTACGACTCCCCGTCCGCCGTTCCTTCCCTCCTTGCCGTATGGCTCATCTGCATTATTACTCAACGTCACAAGTTTCCCCGGTACCGATACTAAATGATTTGGAGCCTGAAGACGACAGGTTCCGAGAGACTAAGCTTGAAACCATCAAGCACTACGCAGATACCGTTCAATGCCGATGCTGTTCGCCGTGATGGTGTCGAGGATGGCTGCAGAATAGACGATAATATAGATCACTATTACAGCACCCGAGGCTGAGCAGTAACATGAGTTCTCATCATTTTGATGAGTACGTCTTTGCCTGAGACAGCGGGTGCAAACAGAGCCCGTGGGAGATATGTCTTTGACCGTATCTTCAACCGCAGATTCTGGCACACTGGCATGGTTGCAAGTGCCATAATCAATGAACTGATTCACCTGAGTCGTTGCGGATAAAAAAAAGGATAACAATCAAGATGGCGCGCGAGCAGTTGAGGTCGTACAAGATCCGGCCTCCTTGTTTCTGTTTGGAAAGAATCTGTTAGAAAGAAATGGGGTCGAGTTCTCTGCTGAGGACCAAGTCCGATGATTTCAAATTAAAAATCTTGGCCGATCCCATCATTTCCTTCTTGACTACCAAACCTTTCCTTTTTCGTTGTTTGACGCTCGCGAAAGACCATCGTTATTCCAAAGCTCCCCACAGCTCATTATTTGGTACTCGTAACCCAGGTCGCCAAGCTGACCGTGGACAACGGCAGATCTTTGTCAGGTCCGGATTTGGTACCCCCGCTAAATACTTCGAGGACAGTCGTAGTAACCAATGCCATGTGCTGCAATACAACATTTTAGGGAAAAAATAACTCTCTGTGTAAGTTATATGGGAATCTAACTCTCCGATCGACATTTGTCACCGCAGAGGTGGAGCAAATTCCCTACTTGGATGCGAGAGGTGAAACGCCGTATTATTTCCTTCAGTAGCTCTCTGTTCTGTCGTCGTGTTCTCTGTTCTCTATTGCTTCCATGTTTAACAAACAATGGGGAGTCCGTTTATGCATGATCCTTCCCTATTTTAAAATCCATTCTTATGGTCATCGATGCTGTAGTCGGCGGATATTGGTATACTTTCTTATCTCTACGCCATCGGGGTGTTTACCCTCAGATGGAGACATGATTTTATCCACTGCATCGCCTCATGTAAGTATACAAGTACGAAAAATTTTTCAGTATTGGAATAGGTGCCTTCTTTGGTCTTATTTCCGCACCATGTCGGGAATACGGCTAACCTTGGAATAGTCCTGCCGCCCTATGTAAATGAGAGGGAAGCGACAGCACTACCACAGAAGTGTCGTACTTACGGTAAGGTTATGCTACTTCCACTGTCACACTTGACGCGGACTACTTGCATACCCTGTAGCATATCAGTTGAAAGGCACATTTATGAAGAGGACACACACGTTCGCCATGCGAATTGTAGATTCGACGACACCTCCCACTAGTCTTCCGGTCGAGTCGTAGAAGGAAACGCGCGAACCAGGCTAGAAAAATGAGCATGGGTGTAAACTATCATGAAGCAGACGTACTGAAAGCGAGTCCATGGTAGGTGAAGGATGGGATGATGATGATAACTTGGCCTGGCATCTTTTTGAGTCAAGGTTCTACTCTTCGGAGGATATATAAGGAAGTAATTGGATGATGGACAGAAGATAAGTACATACATAATCCCGCGAGAATCCATCGCTGTCAATAATACTTCCATGTCTGGGTCTGAAGACAAATGAAGCAGCCATTTTGCAATGATATGATGCTTCGAAAAAGGCTATTGACTAGATTCAGTTCAACAAATGCTTAATGTGCAGACTTCGAGCGGGCAAGTGTGAGGACGTATACACGCCACAGGTAATTCCGACTTGGAATCAAAGAACATCGGAGGGAAATGCCGGCGATATTAATAGACCATTTAAATGGGAACATTCATTCTGAATGCTGGCATGTAAACTCGAGAACCTAAATACAAGTTCCAGAAGCTATTTTTGAAACAAGTCGGGGGATTAAGGACGCGCATTGCTTCATACATTTCGTGAACGTGAACTGTCTCCGCTTTCTCCAGACTTGAACGAAGTAAAGATGTCTCACTTCACTACCATGGAACTTAGATTATGGGTGAAGAGAACGACTCTCTATGTGTTAGACACGCGTATCGGCCCCTGACTGTGCGTCACCAAGTCTGCATTCATATCTCTTGAGGTATATGAAACATTTCGAGCTAAAATTCCAACAAAATTCCAATCAAGGTTAGCAGAAAAGAGTGGGTTATTAAGACTGGCTGAGTACACATTGGATAGTATTCTTTAATAGGATGACAATTTCAAGTCGTAATTCGTTCAGTTGAAATTGTCAATTTGTAAAATATAATCTTCACTCACGTTAGTCACGTCCGACGCTTCTCTCCTCCCCCCATTCCCGCTGTCGCTCCATTGCATGTCATTGCAACACTTCCTGTGAACGAGATTCATGGTAAACGTAGCGGATGACGTAGCGGATATCGTAATCGTTATGCATTCACCGTAAAGCCGATTCGTGAGCCGGCTTCTGTTATTTCTCCGATGTTTTCGTCCTGGATTTGGACTCTGTTGGAATACGTGAGTGCCAACGTGTTACTTTTGTACTTCTCAATGGATGCTATAACTGACTATGTTATCAGGTGGCTTTGAGGGAAATATGTTCCTGCTACGACCTCGGTCTCTCATGCAATTCTATAACGTCAAAGAAGATGGAGCTCCTTTTGAATTCATCCCTTGTTGTAACGTACTGGCAAGTCTCTTTCTTTGAACTTTGAATAATTCATACTTATTCTTCATGCTAGACATAAATAGGTCTGTATTTGCTGGATTGTCGGCTTCTTTGGTCGTTTATGGGTCATCCTGTCCATCCATATGAATGAGATTTTTCGTCTCTCACATAGAACGTCCACTGGCACACGACCATTTTGAACCCTCTTGCATATTTATACCTTACATGGCAGGATATGACTGATATTGAAGGCTTTCAAGTTCAAGGTATGCTGTTTCCTCAGAAGATCTTACAAGTCATATACTCTGATTTTTTTGGTAGAAGGGGCTTCTCTTCTCCACCTGACATGCAAAACATCGAGACTGCAAAGTCCTTCGCAGGTTGACTTTTCTCACTGTTTCATCAATTTCCTGTATGCATTCAGGGTAGCAAGCGTTTAATTCTTAGATACATCTCGTCTTGCACAACATGGCCTAGTTGATTAAAAAACCAGGTGCATTTTACGGTTATTGAAGGCATATAACTTTCTTGTCTGTGAGTAGATCGTGGCTTCAGAGCCGTATAATATGTATGGTACGGTGAGTAGCTCTAGCTCAAAGTCAAACAGATAGAAACATGGATCTCATACCAAAGCATTATTGAGTCCTAATTTATAAGAACAAGGAAGATAAATTTGCTTACCAGGGAAAGAGAAAAGAGAAAAGTACACTTCGACGCCTGTTCGTATCGTGAATCACTCTGTTCGGGTTTCAAGATCCACCTCGTGAGAACTGAATATCATCAACGTGGTTGATCGGGACTCGTGTTGGTAGGTCTAGTAGTCAATATCCGCGGGGTGCCTGCACACAATAGTACTGTCAGGAAACATCCGATCAGCAAGGCTTTGTATTAACATGTATGAGTCGTACGTCTTCCTAACCCTCCTGATCTCCTCCAGTCCAGTGTCTTGTGCTATATTTATCCCTGCATTCAATCGGCCTGACGCGTTTCACTCAATACGCCATCACGATACTCCCTGCTATGGCGAATAGGAAGACAATATGAGAAAGCGCATCCAGAGGAAGATTGGATGAATGTAATAAAACGGATGATGGTTCCTTGGTGTGGCGCGAAGCCCACGGAAGTTTGACGTGAAGTGAATTATAGAGATAAAAGGTTCGGCCTGCAAACGACATCTAAATTTACTCTCCGATAAGGGATGAAACTAAAGTTAACCTCATGACGTTCCTGCCACCCAGCTCCATCCTCCCTTACTGATTCTCATCCTAGATTATAGCTCGTTAAATTCAATGTCCTATATATCGGCGTAAATTCGCAGTCATCTCTGTCATGGGCAGAAAGACAGGATCTTGGTATTCGCCAGCCTTTCACAGTGCGGACTTGACCGTTCACGTGGAAATTCAGAGGTGGCAAGAGTGCTAAATTCCTGACTCGCTGAAAGATATATAAATACACAGCTAGGTCGTCACCCAATCCTGCCAGCTTGGTGGTGCATTTGTGGAGTCAGGAAAGAACGCTAAGGAGGAGGGCAAGGCTTCAACCACGATTGGTGGCCAGTTGCGGTCAGGGTATCAAAGAGTAGGGGTGAATCAAAGATGAATTCCCCACGGACTCGCATCCCGGATTTGTGGACGATTCCGGGTACTTCCACGGTGATTAAGGCTCCTATTTTGGCGTTTCTTCCTTCCTTAACTTTGATTTATTCTGCACGTTTGCTTTGCCCATATATTCTCCTCTTAAATTTCTCTGAAATCCCACTATTCTGATGCTGATACGTCCGAAATTGATGCGCCATGAAGCTAAGGATGTCTCTGGTGATTCTCAGCACTGTGGGCTTCCTATACCATTTACTGATTTATCTTCTCGTCACTGTTAGAAGGACCGTATACATTTCTTTAGACCCAATGTCCGGTCCAGCAATGACCCATTGCAGCGACCTGGTGTTGTGGCCAGACCCCCAGTTCTTGAAGCGGCTCATTTTTTCGTGGAGCCTCATGAGAGCGAACCATGCTGTGGGAAAATTTTTAGAAAACAGAAACAACCATGTTAGCAAAATCGAGAGGTGCATAGATACTGTTGCGAATGTGAAATGATTGCCCACCGTTCAAATCCGTATAAGAATTAGTCCATGATGCCTTTTTTTCAATGACCAACTTGTTTAAAGGACCAGGATTTGGAGGGGGTTTGATGAGAAATTCATGAGATACCTTTTTGCTGAGGAGATATTGACACTCTTGAATGTAGGATGCAGGAGAGCCACGAATTGTGAGCCTAATGTTCCGACAGCTCGAAAATACTGAACAGATCTGCATTAAAATATCTGAGTATCAATAGGTACTAGGTCAATAAATGCCAGGCAAACGTACCAAAAAGTACCATTCGACGCCTTTTAGTATTTTCAGTCTCTCTGCTCTTGTTTCAAGATGAATAAAGGTACTCACCTCACCACTGTATGCCTCGCATACCATTTACTGATTTATCTCCTAATAATTAATTGAAGGACCTTGTCAGCCAGGAGTATTCTCGCCCAAGGTGGCTAATTCTTCGAGCACGAAGAGTAGAAGGATTCTCAAGGTGGTGGCTGGATCGGTGCTGCAGAGCCTTTATACACTTTTTCACTGTCTATTTGCTAATACTTCGATGCTCCAGGCCTCAAACCAGGACAAGTAGTTCTCAGAGCATCTTAATCATTTTGGGGGGGTCATCGATTCATCGCCAGAGATTTGACGGTCCTGGTCAACGTTCATGGGTGTCCTTCACTTGATGCATTCACCATGATAGCTGTTTCAACTCGAAAGACATTATGTAGTTAATTGGGTCAGCTATCCCCTTTGTTGTAGTTGTTTACATGCTAGTCTATCCTCAAGGCAAGAAAAATATATTTGACCTGACAGAAAGAAATTGACCAGTGTGTATGTATTTCGCCCATGCGACCTTTGAACTGATGTCCCGCCAGGTATAGTTGTTTATGGAATACAAGACGGGTACATTCTGGTTATACAGCGGTTATATCGATACCCGGCATTTAGGTTGTAATCACGTGAGGATGGGGGATCGGCTACAATCTTTCTATTAAACGCCACCCCTGTTACTCAAGCTGTAGGGAACATTTAAACTGGACAGTAAAGATATATGTCGAAGCCGTTGATGCATCAATCATATAATGCCGACAAGGGGCGGATACATCTTACCCCTTTGGTTATAAGTCTGAGAGCAGTAAGCTTCGATATATCAAAGCGGAGAACTGTCCCATACCTTTCGGTTGTATGGGGGGGAGGAGGATAAAGAGACACTATAGTCTACAGGCATCGTCAGTATCAATGAATGTCCGCCCAGAAGGAGGAAAGACTGACAGTGCTATCCTTCCTAACTGTATCTGCATTGTCTTTATTATCTGTATGTTCACTGGCCTGACTACCTCTAACTCCGGTGTCCAAGGTTAAAGGCGTTACTACATCCGGCTCAGGATCGGGCTGAATTGCATCCGCTTGGTGAAGCCTGCATGGCGTGTAACAGTAGTCGCACATACACCCTAAGACGAATAATCCCAGGAAAGCAGATGATGAGGGTCAGAAAATCACCTCGTAGGCTGTAAAATAAATAAAGACGTACCAGCAAAGGCAATGCCGACTATTTGACGGCCAGAGAATTTTCCATTCTGTCCGCCGCTTTCACTGTCTGGTATGATGATGGGCTGAATCGAGTTTCACTGGCATATATGCGTGTCTGAGTCTCAGTATGACTAGTACAAGGGAGGGACCGCATCAAGAAACAGGTAAAATTCATTTTTGAAGATGCTGCTGGATGTATTAATGCTCCATTTGCTGGCGTCGCCTTGAGTTTGTCGTCATCACCAACCAGCCCCGGTTAATGTCTGCGACGATGATGATGGGAGAGGGAGGTAGAAGTTCAGGGGCTGCCATCTTTGTTGATCTCTCACCGCCACTATCACAGTACTGCCTGCCTACTTGCGAGCTGAATCAAAGTGTCATATAGCAGGTTCTGGAATATTTTTTTTGGGCAAAAGGTCTCTGTTCCTTGGCATCATTCACCACAGTAGTCTTACTTCAGCATGTTTCGTGAAGAAAATTGTCTCGGTACCGTCTTTTCAGAATTTCCCTAAAATGATCCAATCAGTGTAATTTAGAGCCCCTCCATAGCAGTCCCTTCTGAGTCATATCATCAGTATCGAGAGTTATCCGGTACTCTGCCGCAGTCCATGCTTACACCCATAAGTCATACCTAATGTATGATGCAGGCGAAGAGTTAATATGAATAGTATACTCTCCATCGATGATGCTATGTCTCGTCATGTGTCAGGTGGTGTTGGGGACATCAGAGCCATGGTATAGCACTTTAGTCTGTCTTGACGACGGCGATATCAACAAGCCCATGACAGTGTTCGGGGCCATCCTCGAGGCTCTTAGCGAAGAATATCATGACCTATGCAATGTGAATGCCATCATCATGCGATCTCTAATTATTGGCTTATACATGCTTGTATAGTCAAAGCAGCTAAGCTGTCAAGATACTTCGATGCTGATAACATTTTTGCACAAGCTCCGAGTGGTGATAGGTTGATGCATTCATGTTCTCTTCACGCATGCGGCTTCTGACTGTTCTACTTTGCTTTCAGGTTCACAGCATATTAGGTGGACCATTTAATGCAGAGCCTGGCGTCTCTAGAAAGATGACTTTGATTTACTAATTCATTTTGGTCTGAACTCACCAATCATGTTCCATGTTTCGACTGTGATTCTCTGATGTTGTCTTTTGCATATATCATATGAAAGACCAGGATATGAGACATCTCACTTGCAAAGTATTTAGGCCAAGATACCAGCGAACTTCGTACCTTGGCACCATCACCATCACCATCTCCTATTGCAATCCTGTCGTCTCTTGGGTAGGTATATCGTACCTCGTTTCCACCTTCATTCTCAAATAGCCTGATTCATTAACTGACAGATTATTCCTAGCCGTTATCGAGGTAAACAAGATGCTCACAAGGAAGATGGATAGAGCCGAGGTATGTATCAGATGCATTCAAGCTGATGTACCTCCTCTAACGTGCTATTAGAAAAAGTCATCCTCTTCTTCTGGCCTTGAGCTGGTCAATTATAAACCCTATATCACCGACGAGGGCCTCCTTCCCCTCCTTCATGGAAGCTTCTCGTCCCTGGACTCTACCACCATCAATTCCATTTATGCCCAAATCACACGTCTCGATATTGAAGTGCAATCTCGTCAAAACAAAATCACTATGACCTAATCTTCTCTCCAACGTCTTCAAGAGGAGTGCGATCATGCCATGACAGATCTCTCTCATAATAAATCCCTTTTATCCCCTATCCGATGCATGCCATCTGACATCCTTCTGCACATATTCAATTTGGCAGCTGAAGGTAGTGAGATCTGCATCTCATTGCCTCCATTCATCCTTCATAGTGTATGCTCCACATGGAGGGCCTTTGTCCTGTCAGAGCCATCCCTTTGGTCTAGGGTGAACATCAATTTAACTAAATTCTTCGGGGAGACGAGTGAATCATACAACTCGAAGAATCGTCTCCTCCTCCACACTGCCTTCTTTCTGTCGAGAGATTATCCCCTCAGGATGTCAATGCAGGGCGTGGGCACTTCCACAGAGGCATGCACAATAATGATGGATTACATCGCTCCTACATCTCAATGGTGGATATCCCTTTCTCTTCGTTTCTATGATCTGAAAAGCATCTTTGGACTTTCAAACATCTCAGGACCCCTCCCAATGCTGGAAAGCTTGGATTTCACCCTGTCCAATTATCATTCACAGAAGAATTTTCATACCACCATGTCCCAGCTTTTCTGTTCCGTTCCTTTACTACGCTCGGTCAAAATAGCTGGCGACTTCTTTGACGAACTATCGCTTCCTCTTCATCAACTCACGACCATCAATTTCAAACCTCAGCGATGCCGGACTTCTGAAACATCCCTGTTCTATGATTGTATTGGTAAAGGGGCGGAACTGGAATCATTCACCTTTGAAAGGATCTATGAGGGTCCTTCGGACGTGCAGAAATTTTCGGGACCATTACCGGAAATAACCCATACAAATATCCGACAGCTTTCACTGCGATACGATATCCCCACAGATCTGAAGTATTGTATTTTTCCAGCACTGGAGGACCTGTCTCTTTTTGCTTGTCTTCAAGAACAGCATTCGGGACTCAGTTGTACTGTACATGAACTTGGAATGATCTCCAAATTTCTGAAGCACTCCAAACCCTGTCTTCGATCCTTCGCTGTGTACAGGCCTCTGGCTTTACCAGTTTTCAACGATATCGCCATGGGGACGTTTACATCCCTCACAGATCTTGTCATTGCCATAAACGAGGAAATGTCAACTGAAATAGTGCAAATATTGGCCGAGCCTTCGTTCGTCCCATGTCTTCAGCGATTGTCCCTGCATATCTGCTGTACAGCAAGATCATTATTTGAAGATGATTCACTATATGATATGACTATATCTCGACACAAATGTGGGCTGCAATCGCTGGTCTTGTCGGTTCCAGACACCGAGGCTTTGAGGACCTATCGCTTTCCGGATAATTCTGACTGGAAGGGGTGGTTGTTGCAGGTATATAAACTGAAAGAAACTGGATTGGGAGTGATCTTCTCATTGGATAAAGCAGACTTTTTTGATGAAGAAGATGCATCTAATGAGTTTGCGAATTGGCTTAATGTTTGGACTATTCTGGATCGTTTCGCCTAATTGTATGACTTGGAAATTTACTTTCTGGTTGTATTCCTGTGCCCCGAGTTTGATTAAATGGACATCGATCCATAGAATGTAATTTGTGGCGAGTGATGATTATCATGCAAATGATGCTATATGATAGTTGTGTGCATTCCAGGCCATTCGCCACATAAAGGAACAGTATCAGTGGAATCACCAAATTGTAGCAGTAATAGACATGATTTTGTCATAGAAGGGATAATGAACATACTTTGGAATTTGACCAACAGCCCTTCTCAAATTCCAGTTCATGCCGCAGTTTATTTTTCAGTTTATTTGATGGCATGATGGCCATAAAGGCAATTCCCTTCAGCAGAATCTTAGTGGAGTGTGAACTAGGCTCTTGCAAATCGAGAAATTCAGATTCAGTTCAGACAAGTCATAGCCCTCATGGATTGGGATGGTGAGATCCAGTGGCATCAGTTTTGGATGATCTTTCTCAGTTCAAGACAGCAAGATCTTTTGCAATTCCCATCTTTGGCAGTATCATGATGATCATTTTCAGCAGCATGAGTACATTCTCATTGACAAGAGTAGGTATTCACATTACAGATGCACTATATACTGAGTTTGGCTTAGTAGGCTATCTGCTCACATAGATCTTGTTCACAAACCATGACTTAACTCAAGATCCTGTTAAAGCTGCAGACTGAAAACAGTGGAACTGGAAACTTTCTTCCTTGCATATGTCTGTGGAGCATGCTTTCAGCTGGTTGAACAGTGATCTCTAATTTGTCACTGCCTTCCTGATCAGAAGCTACAGGATCACTGTAGATTCAATCAGTCTCTTATGATTCTACATAATATATTGAAAGAATATAGTGATGATTCTGAGATCACCAAGACTTTTCTATACAGCATTTAAGTGTATAGTATACAGTGATATGCCCTAGTCTCAAGTTAATGTCAATATACTGATCAAACTCCTAAAATCTTGGTGTGACTACCACTTCAGTATCAATGCTGGCAGTTATAGTCTATCAACCTCTATACTTCCTTTTCTTTATCATCATCCTATACATTCTGATCCTGATCCTTCTTCTTTACCTTCAGTTAGTGTCAGACTCCAGCTGTTGCAGTGCATTGCATTAGTGATTATTTGGTTGTCACCTGTGAGACAATCATTAAACACCTACAAATGTTCAGCACTGCTTCTGCCAGTAATGTGCTTCATAATGGCTAAGTGACTAAGAGAGGCAAATAAGGAGTGAACTCTCAAACACCAACATCTAACCACTCAATACACTATCACCAAATACAATTGATGTTGGTTGTTTTGAGTACAATAGAAGCACTCTTGCAGTCTTAAATAAATTCAAAAAAACAGTCAATAAAGACAGTTATTCAACTCTATCTTGCTTTCAAAGATGAAATACTTGTGAGGGTAGTTTATAGTAATGTTTAAGTACAATTAAGACTTAGAATCAATACACAATTGTGCTCAAAATGAACTTAGAATATTCTGAAACCCAATGAACTCTGAAACTCAAATACTAAGTCTATCAAGCACTTAGGCTTGACTAGCTGCACTCTTGGCTGGCTAGCAGTCCTTAAAACTGAAGAACTTGTATTCCGATGCTGAAACCCTTATAGTTTGGAACTAAAATTAATCTGAAAGCCAAAATACAGTTATTATTCTAATCCAATCCTCTCTAAGTGACAAAGCAACTTAAATAAATCACTAAGTTGAAGCAGAACTCAAAAACCATTGTCCCAGGGACTAACCACAGTGAGCTAGAAGACCTGAATATGGAGGTGGGTCACTTTCTTGCTACTTCCCCTCCTTCTCTATATTTATACATCAAAAACAGAATGTATAAACAAAATGTTCAAAATAGTATTTCTCCTGTTTGAAGCAGAATCACGCCATTATTCTGGAATGGCGGCACTCCTGGACTCCCCTAGGCTTGCCCAGACCCACCTGACCACTGCACAGCTTTATTTTAAGCCTACAGTGCATGTGGGTATCTAACTCCTTTCTGTCTACTCAGAGTTTTAATCCTCTGAGTTATTCTTAGTAGCTTGATTGATCAGGCCCAGTCAGGCCTGGTCAACCAGTCCTATCCACTCTATTCCTCTCAATTCTAAGTCCCTTAGGTCACCTGATACCTAGGAAATTCAGACTTAGGCATTTGAGTCAAAACTCACAGTGCTAGCCACAGATCATTGGGTCTCTCTTCTTACTGCTCCTGGATGATGCTATCTTTACTCAATACTCCACAACTGGCTATGGTATTATGCCTCTAGCTGTCTTAGAATATACTTGTCTTAGTGGCATGTAGAATTGGCCCCATTTGAGGTACCATTTCTAAGTCCAACTTGGACTTAGTATTTTCCAAGATGTGATGCTCAACTTTTCTAAGCTCAAACCTGACTTAGGATTTTTATCCTTATGCTATGTTATTTTACAAAGTCTACTTTAGACCTAGTATTGGTGACTAGCATGACTATCAGCTCAGAGCCTCAGCCATAGTTCTCTACTAGCTAATGGTCCTCAGTTACTATCATATTCTAGTGTGTTATGCAGAATTCAGAAATTATAGGGCTAGACATGTAGCCTGCATATCACCACTAAATGTGCTCTCATAGGTGAAGTGCTTCAAGGCCAAAGACAGGCAAGGCTTGAGAGAAGATAGAGTGAGATAAATTTAAAGCTCAAAGCTAGACTACTACAGCAAGAGCTATCCTACTTATATACTATTCAGCTTATAATAAATATAACTGCTGCCAATTATACTGTTCTATGCTATAATACTGGTCCTATCTGGTCATTGGAGATAAGACAATAGGGAATTGTCTGTGGGTGAGGCAACTGAATACAATAGTGGCCTGTCTGTTGTGATTACTTAATTTTCCCATGCTCTTTGAGAAAGCACTCAAGATAAGATAGACATCCTGATAAGATAAGAAAAAAAAAGATATGGAGAAAATTGTAACAACAAGATAGTGAGTGAATACTTCAACAAGCTGGAGCATCTAGCCAAGTTGGCTGGACTACTTGATGATGTCAATGAAGAAGGACAAATGGTGGAGGCCCTAAAGATCAGGGTTTCACCCTTCTATTTGAAGATTATCTTGGACATCAGCCTCAATATCCTAAAGAGATACATCAAGTGGAAAGAGCAAATTATGGTAATGAACAAGAAATATTAGTAACAGAAGGCCATGAACACCTATCAACAGAGCAACCACAAGTCCAACTGCCTAAACCAGACTAAAACCAACAAACTGATCTCTTTTTCCAAAGCTGATCCTTCTACCTCAACATACACTGCTCAGAAAACTGGGTCCAGAACAACTTACACCAGATCCAGGAAGCCAATGGACATTGACTGAATGAAGAAGGAGGAAAAGTGTTTTAACTGTGAAGAAAATGAGCTTGTATTGCAGAACTGCCTGAAGAAGTGCACACAGGAAGATATTTAAGCACAGATCACTGAGTTGCAGAAGGAGACAGAAGGACTTGAAGAGAATGGAAAGGATATGAAGATCAAAGAGGTAAAAGATGAGGCTGATGAGTGAGTAATTCCACTCAGTCAGCTGAAGGACTTCATAGTGTGTCTTGAAATACCACTGAATGGACTTATACTAGCTCTATAGGTATCTATTTATACATGCATTTGAATATACCCACTCTTGTTACCCTGAACACACTGAAGGAATTGCAAAGAATGAAAACTCAACCACCCATAGGCCAAACATGGGAAGTGACCTCTACTGGCTGGCTAAAACCATTCAACACTGAGTGGACTTGGCAGGCTATGAAAAAAATGAAGACAAAAGAAGAAGCCAAGGCAGTGCTTAGGAACTAAGTACACTGCTGACATATCTGCTGTATGTTTAGGCATGTAATTTTGCGAATTATAATAATACTTCAACTGTATCACAGTCTACTATGCACACAATAAAGAATATGGCTAGAGCACAGTGAAATGGGACATATATAACAGCTAGCTTGAGTGATGATGGGTGGAGAGCATGCCCTAGCAACAGGATGATACCAGAGGGGGTCATACTACACATGAGAGAAATAAAAGGCAGTTCTGACTCAGAGCAGAATATGCATGTCAGACTGTAATATGCATGCAAATGATATGCCAGAGACTCTATTCTGGAGTTTCATGCTTTGGAATTACCATATTTAGTGTATCTTAGTAAATACAGTAGTAGACTATTTAAGTACCACATTGTAAGAGTAGTAGACAAGTTTCCAACCCCCCCACAGTTGTAGTGTAGTGGGCACAGAAAGCCTTGCACTATAGCTCTGAGTTTGTGTTTGTTACTTTAAGTGAGAAAATAGACCTATTATTGATATCATAGAGAGAGAATTGAGAACTGTGTGAGGCACAGAAGCTTATAAGAGACTTGAATTCAAATTGATAAGAGATTTTGAATTGCACTCCAGCCTAAGAATAAAAGAGCAGTGTCCAAAGAACACTATCTTGAGTTTTTGAGATGTTTGTGATGTATGGCACTATAGGTGGCAGAGGTTCAAACCTTTTGGATCTGTCAGACAGCATTTTATTGTCTTTTGTATCTCTGGACCACATAAGTTTGAATCCTGTGAGTCTATGATCAGTTTGGAAACTTGTGAACATATTTGTGATTGGTTTCTGCTTAGAGTGCTAAGTTTTGAGTTGTGTAGTGTGTGTTTAGAGATTTGAAATTGAGCTGAGCTGTGCTTGGAATCATTTTGAGAGTTTTGTGAGAGTGTTTTAATGTATTGTATTGAGCTGCAGTAGACTTTGCCTTGAGGCCTGGCAACATTCATTGCTACCTCTTGTTTTTGATAAAATGAAAAGCTTTGAGACTTAGAGAGATCTGAGACAGTCATACATGTATAATTGCTATTCACACACAGTGAAATCATTTGAGAAGATGATTGTACTTGCTACAGCTACTTTATCATATTATAATCCCTCCACAAACTAAGAGTATTATGTGTGTGTTAGTGTGGGTGTGATCAGTGGATAGCTCTCTGCTGAGACTGTTTTGTGTGCATGCAAAATCTCTTCTATGGAGATTCTTAATCAAAGATTAGAAATGACTTTATATGCATATGTTGGCCCTGAAAGTGTTGATTGGCATCAGTACCTGAATGATCTAGCTCTGTTATATAATTCTGTGCCACACAGCAGCACCAGATATGCACCAGCTTACTTGTTATTCAGATTTATACCTACTACAGAATCCACATTATAGACCAAACCAGAAGACATTTCTCAAGATCTTGGTGATACAGTAAGCAATCAAGGATCAGTTGATGATATACATCTTAGTTATGAAATGACAAAGTGGTAGACATAGTGGAACAATTCAAAGCTGAGTAAACTTGAGCAAAGAAAGCCTTGAAACTAAGTTAAGCCTATCAGCAAAAACATTATAATCAAGGATGACTTCTCTTAGAATTTAATGAAGAAGACCAAGTATTTTTGATTCTGCATTCCTTGTAACTCCTAAAGGAAGTAAAAGAAAGGGAAAAGAAACTATTGATGTGATATGATGGTCCTTTTAAAATTATATGGAAGATCAGTCCAGTCATATACCAGCTCAGACTCTCAGTATCTTATAGAATTCATTCTATCTTGAATATCACACATTTGAAAAGATATTCTACATCTCCTCTAGAATTTGGAATTCAGACCATTAAAAATATAGTGAATGCACACTTCAAAAAATTACTAGAAGTTGAAGTTGGGAAGATAGAAGGAGAAAGAATGTTCAAGACTTCAGGCAAGTACTGACACATTAAGAAATATTGTGTCAGATGGATCAGACTACCAGAGAATGAGGACAAATAGAAGACAAAGAAAGAGCTAAGGAATGCATCACACATTCTAGAAAGGTGGATCAAGTCACAAAGTATAATTAGTAATGAGAGGTAATTATTTCATAATGCATCCTCTATTGTACTAGTTCATATGACTCATACTCTCAAACTCAGAATATCAATACATCACCTGAGAATCTTCTACTACTGGTATAGAAAAACAAAGCAAGTATATGTGTATATATATTGAATTCTCAATTGTCTTAAACTCTAGCTTTATGCACTACTTCATTTCATTTCATTCTCAACTGTAAAGCCTAAATCCATTTGCATTCAAAGGTTAATTCCTTGCCAGAATGTCTACAGCCACCATTACTTTTGACTCTGAGCACTATCTACACTCTTTAAACTAAGTTATTCATCACTCTGCCATCCTCCTATTCTTTGAGAGCATTCTCAAGAATGATACTGTCTTTTAAGACATCCTCAACAAAAACATTGTTTCTAGTGTCATAGGAGAAAAGCACATCTTCAGACCTTCCCATCCACTCAGATGTGCAAGATGAGCAGTCATTCAAACACTCTCTGATATAATGCTTGCAGCAGTATATAACATTACTCCTTACTCTAGAAAAAGACAGTGCTCTATGATCATTTCAGAGTCTGCCTTTGAGAAGCTCAGAATTTGTTCTCAACACAACTTTGACATTGCTCATTTCCATTGTCTCTCAGATTTTCTTCTCAATCTCTATTGTAGTATCTCTGATGAGGTCAATTGCATGTTTAGAAAATTCCAGAAGTTCCTATATCATTGTATCATTTGGCTGGCAACAAAGATCACCCATAATATCCCAAAGGGTTTCAATGCTTGACTCAACTGGAGGTCATTTATTGGATTACAATAGGATGAGTTCCTTTACTGAGTTTCTCCTTCTACCATCATTGCTGAGGCATGCTGATATGATCTTACTGTTGATGAGCTAATCAGGCATTACTATGTTAATGATAGTAGTGCACTGATGCACTATATCTCATCTTCAGTAAGGTATTTTTCTGATATCACAGCATGGTTACACTTTCCCTATGACCCTTGCTACTTGAGCATAGATTTCCTCTATAGCCTGCCACACTTGATCATGGATTTCCCACAGGATGATGACATTTCATCCACTGTCACATCTGCTCCCTCATTTCCATCAGTCTTGATCAATGATGATTTCAACTTCAAATTTATAGACAAGGATGTTGATGATATTACTCACCTAATGAGCAATTTATCTCTTACTAATTAGACACTTTGACTTTAACTTATTAACTACAAATTTTCATTCTCTCTGGGCAAGTGTAGACTGGAGGGGCTTTGTTATAGATATTACTAATCACTATTTCTAATCTTCACTTTTTCTAGTTTTCTTCAATTTTCTATATGCTTACAGAAATTTCTTGATGTTTCTTCTCTCAATTTCTTGCTAGCACTTTCTTAAATAAAGATGTTGTATTTAACCCATATGAAAATACCTTGAATAGAATCTAAAATTCATCTGACTTAACTACACTATTTCATGTGAATCTAAGTGATTGAGTTTGACTACACCTAGCACTTGTTGAATAAACCACTATTCAATTATACCTAGTGCTTATCAGATTCCTCTAGCTATGCTTAATGCTTACTAGACTATATAGATTCCTTTGTAGGTAAATGAACTCATAGATCCCTTCACTATACTACTTAACTAGATTATACTCAAGCTATCTCAATTTTGTACACTGTCTAAATTAAGTCAACTCACAATAATAATCTTAGAATAAATATGCTCAGCCCTCAGCATTCAAATTCATGTTTGTCACAATCAGGATTAGTTCTTTGGAAAATTGGTCTATGACTGCTAAGACAGCATCATATCCCTTATACTCAGAAAGAGGCCCTATCATATTAACTAAGATTATCTTCCACTTGTCAGAAGGGATCTCATTAGATTATAGTGGTGCTGTTCACTGCTGAGTGTTTGGTTTTACTCTCTGACATGTCTCACATCCTTTGACATATGCCTACACTGACTGCCTGAGACCAGGCCATCAATAATTGCTTGTGAACAATTCTTATATCTCAGCAATTTCTGAATGACCTGCTATCATATGATCATAGCATGTTGTGATGATTTCCCCATGTGGCTTTTTATTGGCAGAGATGTACAGTCAGTCATGAAAATAGCACACTCCCTCTTCAAGAGTATATCTATTCTCCATCTTGTCAAGTGCCAGCTGTACTATCTCCTCTACTGACTTCTTCTCTCAGCAAACCTTCTTCAGGATTTCTTGAGCTGAGAGAAAAATCATTGCATTTGCATAGAATAGGTCTGGATTGAGAATGACAATTTCTTCATTATCATTTTCTCTCTGATCATAGTCAGTTCTGTTAAGCCCAAGTTGCATGTGATCTAAACATGTGGTAAACTGATGCTGTATCATGTTTGTACAGTCACATCAGAGTCTACTATTTGTGCCTGTTGATCAAATGCTTTAAGGCCAAAGACAGTCAGCTTGAGATAAAGTGGTAATAATAAACTTTAGCTTGAAGCTGAGAAATATACAGCAAGAGCTATCCTACTTATATACTATTGAGAGGCTAGATAAAAATATGCCTACTAATTATGCATTTCTAAGCTATTGTACTTGTTGTCCTGGAGCATTGCTACTATCTACAAAAGAGTATTGTCTATTGTTGAGAGGTGTTATCATCATTGAAGGACAATGACTAACTCTGCCTATTATAGTGACTAAGCAGATTCCACAATCCCAAGTGCCTGGTTAAGCACCCTGACTAAGCAAGAATAGAGGTTAATGAAGTAGAATGAGAGTTAAATAAAGGAAAAATCTTAACAAGTTTATTGACTAAGTATATCAGCCTTTTTATTAGCAGTACCAGGTTTGTAATGGAGTGTGAAATGATATTCAGCCAGCTCTGTCACCCAGCATGCTTGTCTGCAGTTCAGCTTCTGTGGCTTTTTGAAATACTGGAGATTCTGATGGTCTGTCCAGATTTCAAAATCATACTTGGCACCTAGGAGGTAATGGCACCATTTATCTAAGGTGATCATGATAGCCAGTACCTCCTTGTCATAGATTTTATAGTTGCATTCTTTGTAGACAGTGTCTTAGAGACTATGGGTTTCCATTGTCCACTCTGCTCCAGACTGAGAATAGCTCTAAGAGCCTCTTCTGATGCATCAGCTTCTACTTTGAATCTTCCATCATTAACTGGAATAGTGAGAATTGAGAATGAGCAGATCTGGCATTTGATCTCTTGGGATGTCTATTCCTGTGTATCTTCCTATTTCCACTTGGCTTTTTCAGTGAGTTTGGTCAGTGGCAAGGCCATCTTGCTGTAGCTTTCAATAAAGTGTGAATAGAATTTTGCAAATCCTAAAAAAGATTGCAACTCTCATTTTTTGGTGGATGTCAGCTATTCTTGTACTTCCATTGGTTTCACTGGATCTATTTGTAGCCTTCCTTCCAAGATGATGAGATCAAGATACTCTGTTTTGAGGGTTTCAAATTTGCATTTTTCCAGTTTGAAAGACAGTTTGTTCTCTCACAGTATCTGTAGTACTTGCTCCATAATTTTATGGTGTTCCTGAAGCATTTTGAGAAGATCATTATATCATCTAGATAGATAGTAGCCTTTTCTTAGATGATTAGATCTTGGAATATATTATTCATTATCATCTAAAAGATGGCAGATGAATATGTGAGCTTAAAAAACATTTTCCATAGCTCAAACAACCTTCAGTTAGTTCAAAATACAGCCTTTTACTCATCTCCTTTCTTGATCTGGATATTATTATATCTCTATCATACATCTAGCTTAGTGAAATACTGAGCACCTGACAGTTTATTGATGAGTTCTGAAATGAGTGAGAGTGGATATTGATTTTTGACTGTCAGGTTATTTAACTTCCAATATTTCTATATGGGTCTCAGTTTTTCATCCTTCTTTTTGACAAAAAAGAAGAGTGAGATCATGAGAGATTTGGATACTTGGATTCTCCTATTGGTCAAGTTCTCATCAAGAAACTTCTTTAGCTCCTCTTGCTCTGTCCATTCAAGTGGATATATCTTGCAG
This sequence comes from Guyanagaster necrorhizus, assembly GCF_019112545.1. Taxonomy (NCBI): domain Eukaryota; kingdom Fungi; phylum Basidiomycota; class Agaricomycetes; order Agaricales; family Physalacriaceae; genus Guyanagaster; species Guyanagaster necrorhizus. The sequence goes on from NW_025064938.1 coordinate 29,780, forward strand.
TCCAGATTAGTGTCAGCATTGGGGACCAGCTCAATTGCACTAAGTTTTGATCATAGTTTGATTATGTTCATTTTATTTTTAGCATGCCTCTCTGTATTTGTATTAGCATATTCAATGCTAAGTGCAGGGACCTTATTTGCAGTATAATCTCTCTGGTATTATTCTACTACTAGGCCATGTACTCCACTAATTGTCACTCAAGTCAGGTATCATACATAACAAGTCTTCTTTCATCATGCACTAGTCATATTTTCTATTGTGTGTATAGTAGATATGAATACAGTCATTGTATTCTTAGAATTTGCAAAATTACACACATAAACACATAGAGAGCATGTCACTGTCTATCACTCAAGATACTTCAAAAGCAAGTGATGCAGTAGCACCTTAAAGAAATCAGGAGATGAAGTTTTCTGATGAAGAATAGTTGGAACTCAGTAAGATGTACTGAGAGAAGCAAGCTATGAAAAGGGCATATGACAAATTGAACTAAGTGAAGATGGCTGAATGTCAAGAGGGTTTTAGCAAGTAGTTTCTTGATGCATACATGAGTGAATTACTAATATTTTCTTAAATATGTGAACAGATGACACTAATATAGTGCATTCACAGCTAGGCACTGTATTTATCAATACTGAACAAGTTTTTATAGGTACTAACAATAATTACTCACTGCTCACTATTGAAGAAACCAGTATGCAAATGTAGATCTCATCTGATAAGAAGGTAGTCAAAAACTCAAGTGCTCAGAAGCAGAGCTGAACTGAGCAAGTGATGCCCTTTAAGGAATCAGAATAGTGCAGAGCCTCTGAAGGGAGGTCCTGGCCTAAAAAGACTGAGAAGTACCTAAAGGAAGAACACCCTATTATGAGAGGCAAGACACCAATAAAATGGCAGAAGTCTGGCACAGCTGCCTGAGTATTATGTATGATAGAGGAGTCCACAGACTCTATTGCATTAGCTATTTTGCAGGGGGTGGATCTACCTCAAGCAAACAATCAAGATCAATCAAGAGCTGGTCAATACCCTTTAAGATATGAACAAGGAGCTGCTCTGGGCTCTGGATCAGATATATGAATCCAAGAAATATATTCAAGAAAGAAAAGAAGGTGATAAAACCATTCTCAAAATCTAGTTAGAAACTCTAGACACATATATCAAGTAGTCACTATGGAAGCACTATTGGATAGTGGCTGTATAGGCAACTCTATCAATGAAGATTTAATTAAGCACAATAGGTTCAATATGCAAAATATTGTTAGACCCATTTCTATATATAACACTGATAGATTGCTCAATGCTGAGAGCTCCATATCAAAGTATTGTGAGCTTGGAATGACCAGAGAAAAAGGACATATCAAATCTATTGACTTTGCAGTCATCTGTTTGCACAATCAGAAGGTATTCTTAGAGCATGATTAGCTCAAGAAGTATAATCTATGAGAAGACTGAAAGAATAGTGATATCATCTTCAATGAGTGTATATGTAACAGATGACAATGATCACATCTGAACTAGGACTGTCCTAAGGAGTCTATCTGAAAGGAATTATATTAGAGATAACACCTTTTGATGGTGTATTTTCAATCTGGTTTAGAGATCTGAGTGATGGACACTACATTCAATGAGTTAGCAGCACAATCTTATGCAGAAAATCCAAAAAGAATATTCAAAGAGCTAGTCCCTAGACACTACAAAGACTTCACAGATGTATTCAGTAAAAAAAGACTCTGATGAGCTGCCACTACAAAAACCATGGAACTATGCAATCAAGCTGGTATCTGAAACTAGCACAAACCTAGATTGCAAGGTGTATCCACTTGGGCAGATGGAGTAAGAGAGGCTTAATAAGTTGTTTGATGAGAATCTTACCAGTGAAAGGATCCAAGAATCTAAGTCTCTGATGGCATCCCCTTTCTTCTTTGTCAAGAAGAAAGATAAAAAACTAAGACCTGTATAAAACTATCAAAAGCTGAATGACCTAACAATCAAAACCTACTATCCACCCTCACTCATTTTTGAACTTATAGACAAATTATCTGATGCAATGTACTTCACCAAGCTAGATGTATAGTGAAGATATAATAATATCTAGATTAAAGAAAGAGACAAGTTGAAAGTAGCATTTAGAACCAACTGAGAATTGTTTGAACTGCTAGTTATTTTCTTTGGGCTCACAAATTTTCCAGTGATCTTCCAAATGATAATGAATAACATATTCAGAGATCTAAGCACTGAAGAAAAAGTGATGATCTATCTGAATGATATAATGATTTTCTCAAAACATCCAAAGAGCACTATGAAACTGTGTGGCAGATATTGCAGATCCTGTGAGAAAATAATTTATATCTAAAATCAGAAAAATGCAAGTCTGAAACATTTAAAATAGAATACTTAGATCTCATTATAGCAGAAGAGAGGCTATGAATGAATCTGGTGAAGATGGCAGGAGTATGAGAATAGCCAACATCTATCAAGAAGAGAGAGCTACAATGCTTTTTAGAGTTCATAAACTTTTACTAATGCTTCATAGAAGGCTACAGCAAGCTAGCACTACCACTAACTAAGTTTACTGAGAAAGCCAAGTGGAGATGAGAGAATATGCATTCCAGGAAATCAAGCACTAAATCTGCTCAGACCTCATACTCACAATCCTAATAGATGATGAAAAATTCAAGATAGAGGCTGACACATTAGAAAGAGCCCTAGGAGCTATTCTCAGCCAAGAACAGAATAGGCAGTAGAAACCCATTACATGTCTATCTAAGATATTGTCTGCCACTGAATGCAACTACAAAATCTATAACAAAGAGTTGCTGGCTATTATGACAGCCCTAGATGAGTAGCAACACCATCTAATAGATGCAAAGCATAAGTTTGAAATCTGGATAGATCATCAGAATCTCCAGCATTTCAAAAAACTGCAGAAGCTGATCCACAGATAGGAGCAGTGGGTAACAGAGTTAGCAGAATAACATTTCATATTTCATCACAAACCCAGTGCCACCAACAAGACAGAAGACTTACTCAGTCAATGAGCAGACCATAACTAAGAAAACAATGATAATAAGAAAATCATAATACTCAAATCTGAGTTATTCTATGCAAATGCTATAGTATTTCTCACTGCACCAGAAGTTCTAAAGAAAGTTTGATAAGAGAAGAAATCTATTGAGGAGACAGTAAAACTTGCTTGCAACAATGAAGAAGAGTGGACTCTTAAAGAGGGAGTATATTATTTCTATGATCAGCTATATATCCCAGTAAATAAGAAGTTACATGAAGAGATCATCATAACATGTTATGATTATCTGACAGCAGAATATCTAGGAATAGTGAAGACTCAGAAATTAGTGACATATGATTATTGGTGGCCAAATCTCAGGCAGTCAGTAGAAGTCTATGTCAAAGCATGTGAAATATGCTAGTGAATGAAACCAAGCACACAAAGGAGAGCAACACTGCTATACCTAAACAAAATCCCATCAGACAAGTGGAAGGTGATTTCCATGGATATAATAGGATTTCTCTCTGAGTCCAAAAGGCATGATGCTGTTCTGATAGTACTGGACTGATTCTTAAAGAAACTCATCCTTATTGCAACAAACATGAATTTGAATGCTGAAGGATGGTTATATTTGTTCTAAGATCATGTGTATGCCTATCACAGGCTCTCCAACAAGATAATTTCAGATTGTAGCTCACAGTTTATATCACAGTTTATCAAAGAACTTTATAAGTTACTTAGAATTACTGAAAATCTCTCTATGGCATATCACCCCCAGACTGATGTACAGACAGAGTCAGTCAATCAAGACATTGAAAAGTACCTCAGAATTTTGATAAACTACTGGCAAGACAACTGAATAGAGTGGCTCCCAATAGCATGATTTGCCTACAATAACCATAAAAATTCATCAATAGGCTATAGCCCATTCTATGTAAATGCTGGAATCCATCTGAATACTGGGATGAACTCCTCACAAAAGAAAAGCCAAGTACCCTGGGCAAAAGATTTTGCAGCAGAGATGAAGAAAAATCATGATGAGGCTGAATATTTATTGCACAAGATAGCATAGTCCATAAAGAGACAATATGATAAGAGAAAGGCACTGGTGAGAAACTATCAGCTAAGGAACATGATTATACTAGATATGAAGAATCTGAAGACAGACAGAAAGATGAAGAAGTTGGACAACAAGTTTGAAAGCCTCTTCAAGATCTTAAAGAAAGTAGACAATGGAGCATATGAATTAGCTATCCCAAAGACATGGAAAATCCATTCTGTCTTTAATGAAACTCTTCTTAAACTATTCTGAATAGCAGAGTTTCCCAACCAGGAACTACCATCACCATTCAAAGTCATAGTTATAGATGATAAAGATGAATACAAGATTGACACAATTCTGAATGATAAAACTTATTATCAGAAACAGTAGTTTCTCATTTATTTCAAGGGTTATGATAATGAGAAGAATTGCTGGTATGCTGAAAAGGATGTTCCACATATGAAAAGGCTCATTATAAAGTACTGTGCAGCACAAAACCCACTTGATGCAGTTAACAACGTCAGGCTTGGATGACTAATGTTTACATGTCAGACTATCAGAACTCAAAAGCTCCTCTTCAAACTCAAATAACACCTATTTGAAGCCAAGAAGCTTTACATGTGGAAAGAAACCAATAAAATCAAGGTGGTAACACACCCTGAAGATGTTCATGCATGTAATTTTGTGAAATACACTACTACATGCTAAATAAAAAAGTACTACTAAGCATGAGAAGCAAAACAGAGCTAGAGCATAATAAAAGAAAGGCTAGCCATGATGAGCCTGAGTGACAATTGGTGGAGTACATGACTTAGCTTCAGGATAATACTAAAGGGTCACACAATGCAGAAAGCCTCAGTACTTGACACTGAATGCACTAACAATAACATAGAGCTTATATGCTAAGAATAGAAATCATGCAGAACTAGAGATATGACATTGTTATATCCATGCTGCTGGCCTCTGTGTCACCTTGACCAACCATGAATTCAATCACCAAGTCTCACCAGACTGCCCATTCCCTATTACCTATTAATTTCATTTTACCATTATTATTTCACATCTATATTTCATATTGTAGTATCTGGACTTTAAACATGGTAGCAAACAGTTGACCCTGAAACCCAACAGACTGACTCAGAATTAACTACTATTAGTATATAAACTATATACAATTGTTGTAATTACTCAGTTTGAATATCAACTTAGATAGCCACTTACACTTCATGCTCTTCAGTTCCTCTTTATTTTGTCCATCAGATTCTGCTCCAAATACTATTTCTCTTTACTTCTCTGATGGAACCCTATTCTGCCAATCCAAATCCTTGGACCTCAACTCAAGGGTGATGTTGCCAATAGCCTTGTTGATGCTTATGCACTCTGCCAGACTGTTACGTGCATGCTGCCGGCCTCTGTGTCACCTCAACCAACCATGAATTCTATCATGCTACCCATCAGACTCTGGCCACTTCCATTACCTACTAATTTCATTTCACCATTATCATTTTACATCTGTATTTCACATTGTAATACCTAGACCCTGAACTCGGTAGTGAATATTCACACCAGAACCCAATGGAACCCGACTCAGAATTAGCTACTATTAGTATATAAAGCCATGTATATCACTGTAACTACTCAGTTTGAATATCAACTTGGATAAGCCACCCACACTTCGCACTCACTTCAACTCCTCACTACCTTGTCTGTTGGATTCTGCTCCAAAGGACATTCCAGTTCACTTCTCTGATGAATCTCCATCCTGTCCATCCAGATCCTTGGGCCCCGACTCAAGGGTGACATTGCCAATAGCTTCGTCGATGCCCACGCACTCCGCCAGACTCCATGAGTGCACTCAAGCCCACTTGATTGGCATGTTCCTAACAGTATATTCAAACTGAAACCCTTGAGTCGAAAAATTTTATCATATCCACCACATTTACCCAACCCACAGAAACCGATCCTGAACAAACCCAGCCTACCCATCCAAACATGTTTTCCATGGAAGACATTCTGGCCTCTGCCTCAAAGGAACAACCAGGCCTTTTCAGATCAGCCTCCAGTGGAGGACAACCTTCCCATAGGGAAACCTACCATCACTCTAGCTTCACTGCCTGCCAACCTAATTATGATGATTCCCCTAACCCTTTCGACGCCACCAGCATCCCAACCAATGGGGCCCAACAGGCCAGCCTGATGTATAGTGCCTGAACTGACCCCCCAATAAACCCCTTATCCCTGGGCAACATGCATGGGAACCCAGACAGCCCAGACTCAGAGGGCAGAGATGAAGACACTCCTACTCATACTCCCATCCGACGAGAACCAGATGGCAATCCACCAAACCCTTTTTCAGGTGGTCCAGGAGGTCCAGGAGGTCCAGGTGGTCCCAATGGCCCAGGCAGCTCCAATGGCCCTGCAGGAAGTAACAATCCAAACCAGCAGGACATGTTCCTAGAATTCATGAATCTGTTACAAGGAGTCTCTGCTTCCCTCAACAACCCTAAACCAGCCACCATCCATACCAAGGTCAAGGAACCAGAACCATTTGATGGCTCTGACCCTCACAAACTGAAGGCATTCATCATCTCCCTTCAGTTGAATTTCAATGACAGACCTACCACGTTTGCAACAGATGCCAACAAGATTAACTACACCATTTCATTCCTGGCCGGCACTGCGCTTAACAGGTTCGAACTAGACATTCTTAACCCCAATCCATGGAATCCATCAGCCTGGCAATTCTCCTATGCAGCTTTCCTAGATGAGCTTTGTAGCAACTTCGGCCCCTTTGATGCTATCAGAGATGCTGAAGATGCATTAGAACACCTTCGGACGTGCGATGGAGATCAGATCATGAAGTATATGGTCCAATTCAATCAGTATGCTTCACAAATTGGGTATGGAGATAACTCCCTCCGCCACACCTTTTACCATGGCCTCTGCACCTGTATCAAGGATGACATGGCATACCATGGGAAGCCAAACAATCTTCGTGATATGCGCTTCCTTGCTCAAGAACTTGATGCTCACTACTAGACCCGGAAGACTGAAATTGCCCATGAAAACCAGGACAACAAATCTCCTAACCCCAAATCCAAGGGGTCTAACACATCTTCCTCAGACTCCAGCTCCACACCAAAATCTACCACCCCTAAGCCCTATGCTGACAAGCTAGGCAAAGATGGCCATCTTACTCAGGAAGAAAAAGACTGCTGGCACCAGAACAACCTTTGCATGTTCTGTGGAGCCAAACACAAGACCGAGGACTGCAACAAGCGGAAGGCAGCAGCCTCTGCCAAGGGTCATGCAGCAGAAGTTGACACTGCTCCCGTGGAACCAGCTCCGATGGAGTTGGAAAACTAGAAAGCAACCCTGTTCCCTCCGTGCGAGTTCAGGGTTGTGTTGACTCTATTCGCACACCAGAGGTCATCACTCTGAATGCAACATCCCTTTCCAATCACTCCTTCCACATTCCCCTCTCAGAAGAATTACCAACTGCTATGGAACCTGATGGTTCCCCAACTTGTATCATTCTGCATTTTCTTGCCCTTATTGATTCTGGCTCTAGCCACTGCTTTGTTGACACTAAGTATGTAGCTGCCAATGAAATTCCCATTAAAACCATCCCTAGTGTGCAACTTTGATTATTTGATGGCTCCATCGGAAGCTGTATATCTCAAATCGCAACCATCCCCATCTGTTTCCCATCTGGAGACACCTTCCCCATCGACTTTTATGTCACTCCTCTGGATTCATCTTGCAATCTTGTCCTAGGATACAACTGGCTCTCCTGCTACAATCCACTGATTGACTGGGCTGAGAACAGTATCATTTTCTGTTCAAGCTACCAGGACCCCACTCCAACCAATTCTGTGGCCTCCACCACATCCCAGAGACTTCCATGCCCACAGGACAACAGTCCACCTCTTTCCAAGCCTTCCAGCTCAATTTCAGGACTTCCATGCCCATCGGACTCTATCAGTCCAACTTCCAGGGCTTCACCCCATTCCAAGTCCACATTGGGTAGCCAGCGGACTTCATTCCCATATGAACCCATCTATTCCTATCCTCCCTCAGAATCTTTTACTATGAAAGTGCACCCAAAGATCTCCATCATATCCGCTGCTGCATTCATCTGAGCCAGTGCAGAAGAAGGCATCCAGCAGTTCACACTGCAGCCTTCTTTGCCTAATATTGGAGCCAAAGCTGCATCCACAGAACTGGCAGATCTTTCATCAGTGCCAGTAGAGTACCACAATTTTGCAGATGTCTTCAGCGATACTCTCTCCAAAAAACTACCTGAACACAGACCATACGACCTCAAAATCAACCTTGAGGAAGGGATGTCTCCACCACTTGGACCCATTTATTCTCTCTCAGAATCTGAACTCAAAGCCCTATGAGAGTTTATTGATGATAATCTGCACAATGGGTTCATTACTCCATCCCGCTCTCCACATGGGGCTCCAGTTCTATTCGTCAAGAAAAAGACCAGTGAACTCCGACTTTGCATCGACTACCATGGCCTAAACAAAATCTCCAAGAAAGATCGCTACCCTCTTCCCCTCATTTCTGATCTCCTTGACTCCACCCACTCCATGCGCATCTACACCAAGCTTGACCTTCAGCATGCCTACCATCTCGTTCACATAGCTAAGGGGGACAAATGGAAAACAGCCTTCCAGACCCGTTATAGTTCCTTTGAATGGCATGTCATGCCCTTTGGCCTCACAAATGCTCCAGCGGCATTCCAATGATTTGTGAATGATATATTCTCAGACATGCTCGACATATCAGTAGTAGTCTACCTCGACAACATCCTCATATATTCTGACAACCCAGAAGATCACCAGAAACATGTTCTTGAGGTCCTACGCAGACTTAGAGCTAATGGACTCTACTGCAAGGGTTCCAAATGTGAATTCAACTGGGACTCCGTGGAGTACCTAGGCTACATCCTATCACCTGAAGGACTTCACATGTCTGAAGAAAAAGTCAAGGCGATTGTTGACTGGCCGGTGCCGCGAAAAGTCAAGGACATCCAATCCTTCCTCAGCTTTGCCAACTTCTACTGTCGCTTCATACACGGATATAGTGACATCATCATCCCCCTTACATGACTCACCCGCAAGGGAACTCCATGGAAATTTGATGACAAATGCTTGGCTGCCTTCAATGAATTGAAACAAGCCTTTACACATGCTCCCATCCTTACTCACTGGGTTCCTGATCGAAAGATAGTGGTAGAAATGGATGCCTCTGATTATGCCATCGCAGCTATCCTCTCCATCTACCTCAAAGATGGCGAAATTCACCCGATTGTGTTCCACTCCCAGAGCCTCCACAATGCTGAACTCAACTATGACACCCATGACAAGGAGCTCCTGGCCATTTTCGAAGCTTTTAAACATTGGCGGCACTACCTTGAAGGCTCCACAGACTCCATCGATGTCATAACAGACCACAAAAACCTTGAATACTTTGCCACCACTAAAATTCTAACCTGCCGACAAGTCCACTGATCTGAATACCTATCCCAGTTCAACCTAGTAATTCGTTTCCACCCCGGAAAACTTGGTGGAAAACCGGATGTGCTCACTAGATGATGGGATGTCTACCCTAAAGAGGCAGATAGCCAATATGCCCAAGTCAACCCCCACAATTTCCGACCCATGTTCACCCAAGAACAACTTTCGGTGTCACTCCGTGCAACCTACCTTGAAGGCCCTACCCTCCAAGCCAGTGCCATCATGGACATTGACAAGCTCCACATCAATATCAAACAAGCACAATGTTCTGACCCTACATCCTCCGACGGCCTCTGCCAGGCTAAGGCCACTTTGGAATCCTCCCCCTCTCAGTGGACCATTGATGAATCAGACATCCTCTGCTTTGAAGGCTGCATCTATGTCCCGGAGTCCGGAGATCTCCGTCTCCATATACTACAGAACAATCATGACCACATCTTGGCAGGCCACTTTGGTCAAAACCAGACATTGGAACTAGTCTGGTGGAACTATACCTGGCCAAAGATGTGCAAATATGTCCAACACTATGTTAAGTCCTGCACAGTTTGTGGGCACAATAAGGCACCTAGACACTGCCCCTATGGGTTACTCAAACCTCTGCCAGTTCCTGAATGGCCATGGGATTCCATTTCCATAGACTTCATTGAACAACTACCAGACTCCAATGGATTTACCACTATCTTAGTAGTCATAGACCGAGCTAGCAAGCAAGCCATCTTCATTCCCACTCATGACACCATCAACTCCGTAGAGCTAGCCCAACTTTTCCTTATCCATGTATTCTCCAAACATGGGGTACCCAGTCACATCACATCTGACCATGGCTCTGAATTCATCTCCCAATTTACTCGTGCCTTAGCTGTGGCCCTTGACATGGAACTCCACCTCACCTCTGGTTACCATCCAGAGGCCGACAGACAAATGGAACAAGCAAACCAAACCCTGGAACAATACATCTGCATCTACTGCTCCTACCAGCAGGACAACTGGGACACCCTCTTACCCATTGCTGAATTTGCCTACAACAATGCCCCTAATGTGTCCACTGGAATCTCCCCATTTTTTGCTAACAAGGGTTACCACCCCAACATCACCGTTCACCCTGAAAGGGACATCGCCTCCACTCAGGCCCAAGATTTCACAGTCAACCTTGACGAACTCCATCAATTACTGAAGGATGAAATTTCCGAAGCTCAGTCTCACTACAAGACCCAAGCAGACAAACATCGGATTCTGGCACCTCTGTTCACAGTAGGGGACAAGGCCTACCTCAGCTCCAAACATATCAAAACCACCTGCCCGACCAGAAAATTTTCGGAGAAATACCTTGGTCCCTTCAAAATCATAGCCCAACCTGGTACCCACTCCTTTACCCTGAAGCTTCCACCAGATCTCCGGTCCATTCACCCCGTCTTCCATGTGTCACAATTGGAACCCATAGAAGAAAACACCATTCCTAACCGAATCCAACCACCACCGCCTCCAGTCAAAGTCGACGGAGAAGAACATTTCGAAATAGCCCAAATCCTCGACTCTAAACTGGACCGCTGGTTC
>NW_025064938.1:41077-89897 GCF_019112545.1 Guyanagaster necrorhizus
GCAAACCAGGACCCTTGTCCAAAGTCATTCAAACATCCCATTCCTAATACAATACTACTCTGGACACCACCAGCCCCCACCTTACCATTTCAATCACTTTTACACTTTCAAAATCAAAATCTTGTAATTACATTTCTTTTCTCCACTACCAACATCTGACGCCCTTTCTATATACATTTCATACAAAAGATTTTACAAAGAAGCAGAACCCGACAGGCCCACACTGGAACCTGAGCTCTCCTCCTGCTCCTTCAACTCCTCTATATCCTTGTCCAGCCTCTTCAACATCGCCTCCTGAAGATCCTCCACCTCCTGGTCCCTCTCATCCTTGAAAATCAGTTGGGCCTTCTTCCAGGCCTCCACCTCGGACTCCAAAAACAGCTCTGAAGGAGACGACATATCATCAGAACCATAGTCATCTTGAAGACCTGCCACAGTACCACGAACATCTGCCACCTCATCCGCCAACTCATCCATGCGACACATCAACTTGCGTATCAATTTTGAAAGTTGGTGGAGACCGGTGGAGACCTCCACACTGCTGATCACCTCACTCGTGGTGATGCCCTTGTTGAATGAACAGGCAGTTTTCTTGACCTTGCAGTGAGAGCAAGTCTGCTCTCGACTGGTGCCTTCGGTTACCAGTCATGCATAACACCGTGCACCATCTTGATGACAATGCACACAACTCCCTGAAAACAAAAGCTAAGTTAAGCCATGGAAGAAAACCAAGACACTTACTTTCACCATCCAACAATTCTTCACCCTCCACCAGCCCCACCACTTCCAACTTCATCTGCTTTTTGGGGCTAACGATCGCCTCTGTCTCACTGTCATCCACTATGTCCCTCAACCTGAACTTGTGTTTACATCCCTTCTCCGCCGGAACCGCTGCCCTTCTCTTCCCCTCCCACACCCTCTTCCTCCTCTCCAGGGTCCCCTCGGATTCCTCGGACTCATCGTCCCCCTCAGTCCCCTTCGCCTGCTCATCATCGGACTCCAGAGGCATATGGTGAGTGACCTTCTTGAAGCGAAGACCGGGGCCAGGACTATACCGTTCTGCCAAAACTTGATGCAGCCAAAAATCAGTGGCCTCCACAGGGGTCATCAGCAACCCATCCTCCATAATCATCCCCTCTGGCTCTACTTCCTCAGCCACCCTCCGAGCCACCTTTTTCAATGCCTCCTCTGCCTCCTTAGCCCACCTCTCTGCAGCTTGCTGAACCTCCTCCCTCTTCCTCTCCAATTCCTCCTTCTGCTCCTTTTTCCATGTCTCCCAGGCCACACAGTCCACCCAGACCTTTTCCTCCCACTCTTGCTCCCTTTTCCATTCCAAATGACTCTCCACGGCCTCCACATATTCTTCCTCCATGGCCTCCCATTCTAGACAAAACAATTCCTTGGCCTCTTCAGGGCCATTGGGGGTGGATCCCCTCACCAGAGGCTCAGGAGTATGTGAGCGATGACATAGGCGATGATGGTGGTTTCAGATCAAGATACAAAACTCCCATGGCCACCAACAATCCTCCATGTGGCCCCACTGGCCATCAGGATCAGCACTCTTGAGGGGAAGAACGCTAAGGGGGGGATACTGTTATGCACATGCCACCGGCCTCCATGTCACCTCAACCAACCACGAATTCTATCATGCTACCCACCGGACTCCAGCCACTTCCATTACCTACTAATTTCATTTCACCATTATCATTTCACATCTGTATTTCACATTGTAATACCTAGACCCCAAACTCGGTAGCGAATATTCACACCAGAACCCAATGGAACCCGACTCAGAATTAGCTACCATTAGTATATAAAGCCATGTATATCACTGTAACTACTCAGTTTGAATATCAACTTGGATAAGCCACCCACACTTCGCACTCACTTCAACTCCTCACTACCTTGTCTGTTGGATTCTGCTCTGAAGGACATTCCAGTTCACTTCTCTGACGAATCTCCATCCTGTCCATCCAGATCCTTGGGCCCCAACTCAAGGGTGACATTGCCAATAGCTTTGTTGATGCCCATGCACTCCACCAGACTCCACGAGTGCACTCAAGCCCACTCGATTGGCATGTTCCTAACACAGACTCTGTGTGTGCACTCAAGCCCAATCATTTGGCATGTTTCTAATAGACATGTATACAAGGAACATCACACATGACACATGCATGCATAACACATGCACATGTGACACATATGCAGGACTTCATGAAGTACTGATGACTGATACATAACTATGAGATAAATTAATTAATATGCTCTAGGCCAGAAATAACACATATTGCAAGTAATACAGAATATCCTGACACTAAGCTAGAGAAGATAACAATTGTGGCTGACTTCAGACATGAGATATCATTTCAGTGGCCTGGAACAGGTCCTGAGGGTGGCAGAATAATCCTGAGGGGATAAGAATGTGAAGAGACATGTGGATAAGCCATAAACAGAGCTAACCAGTGTCAGATTGCATAAAAACAGAAGGCAGTCTCAATCCAGAGCAGAATATGCCTATCAGACTATGACATGCATGTGAATGACTTATGAGAGACTCCATAATGGAGTCCTGCATGTTGAAATTACTATATTAGATGTATCTTAGTAAGTATAGTAGTAGCCTATTTAAATACAGCATTGTAAAAGTAGTAGACAAGTTTCCAATCCCTCACAGTTGCAGTGTATGGAGCATGAAGACCTTGCACTCCAGCTCTGGGTTTGTGTTTGTAACTTTGGATGAGAGAATAGATCTATTGTTGATATCATTAAGAGAGATCTGAGAACTGTGAGAGGCATAAAAGCTTGCATGGAACTCTAATTTAATTTAATAAGCGGTTTTGAATTGCACTCTAGCCTGAGAATAAGAGAGCAGTGTCTGATTATATGCATTGTATCAGGCTAGCTCTAAAATTCGCAAATTTTAAACTATATGTTTGCATAAGCTGAAGTCTATATGACTAGCCATTCAAGAGCTATAGCTGAGGCTTTGAGCTGATAGCCATGCTATGCTAAGAAGGCTAAGAATCAAAGTGGACTTAGCCAAAACAACTTTGCACTGGGTTAATAATCTTGAAGTCAAAATTGGACTGAGAGGAATAAATACCACTATGATAAAATGCCAGGTCAATATAGATTTAGAAACAGTATCATGTTTAGGCTAATTCTAAATACCATCAGAGCTGGTATACCATATTTTAGCTCAGGAATTTATTACTATGACTAGCAGTGAATTACAAGATCCAGCTAGCATTCAAACCAGAAGTAAAAGCAAAGCAGAACTCATTAGTCTATAGCGAATACACTGGGTCTGATGGAAAATACATATGATGAGAACTCCTTGGGCATAAATAATCAAAAGGGCACATAGTTCAGGGAATGAGCCACAATCAGAGAGCTCAGCTGTTCTGGATCACCATGATTGATCAATCATGATTAACAGCAAGTCTGGAAGTGGAACTATGGGATGATCAATTATATAGTAAACATTCATAGACTATAGAAATAAAGTACTGAAGGAGTCCTGGAACACCTGAAAAGGATATATGAGGTGTGCCAAGACAGGATAATGACCTAATTTTGGGGTTAGCCAAGTAAAATGAGTAACCACACTAAATTATTTATAGATTCTATATCAGTTAGTTATGTATAAAAGCAGAACAAGGGGGAATCATGCAGCAGGTGATCCACTCCTATGATTTAGGCATTCTAGCTCTCAGTAGTTAGTCTCTGTACCAGCAGTTTTGTGTGTAAGCTCAACTTGGATAGTTATTGTTACTAAGTCACCTGTATTGAATAAGAGTTGAAGTCTTTACTGGACTTTGGGTTTTCACATAATTTAGATTCTGGCTTAATAAGAGTTTCAGCATCTGAGTATCAGTTCTCTAGTTTCAAGAACTGCTAGCTAGCCACAGGTGCAGCTAGCCAAGTTTTAGCACTTGAGAGATATATTATTGGGTTTTGATGTTTATTGGATTTCAGAGTTTTCTAAGTTAAGCTGAGCATCATAGCTTCACATTTTAAGTCTCAATTCACATACCATATCTTATTCCTACCACTCTTGCAAGTATTGTATTTTAGGATATAAACTAGCCTTGAATAAACTACCTTTATATCTTCATATTTGATTTATCTGAGTCTGCAGAGTGCTTCTATCATACTCAAATCACCCTAACTCACCTGTATTGGTGATTGTGCATTGATTGGTTAGGTGTTGGTGATTGAGAGTTCATTACTCATTTGCATCTATTAGTCACTTAGCCATTTCTCAGCATATCACTGAAGGGCACTATTTTGAGTTTTCAAGGTATTTGTGATGTGAGGCACTACAGGTGGCAGAGGTTTGAACCCTTTGGCACTTGTAGATGTGTGTTTTAGGGATTTTGAGTTGATCTGAGCAGTACTTGGGACTATTTGAGAGTTTTGTGGGTGTGTTTTGAAGTATTGTATTGAACAACAATACTCTTTGCCTTAAGGCTTGGCAACATTCATTTTCACCTCTTGTTTTTAAAAGAAAAGCTTTAAGACTTAGAGAGATCTAGGATTGTTATACACATGCTATTGCTATTTGTGCATAGTGGACTATGTAAGAAGACAATTACATTTGCTACAGCTACCCTTATCATATTACAATCCTCCAATGAACTAAGAAGTATTATGTGTGTTAGTGTGGGTGTGATTAGCAAATAGCACTCTGCTGCATCAGTTTTCATCTTGCACATATGCAAAACCTCTTCAGCAGATACATTCATAGTCCAACTATTTTCTCTAAACTGAATGTATGATATCTCAATAGAGATCAATAGGAAAGATGAAGCTGTCACCTTATTTCCAGGGCTCTTCTGAGCAATTGAGGATGATTGTCTTGAAGAGGGTGTAATGTCATCATTTTAGCCCCTAAATCCTGCTCAGTCATGGCTTGGTTTGAGATCACTAAGACTTTTCTATATAGTATTTAAGTCAGTAGTATACAGAGATATACTCTAGTCTCAAGCACTGCTGGGGCTGGTAGGTTTTTAGCATGGAAAAAGAAGGTCTAAAAATGTTGCAACTTTTTCAGACATTTATGTATGAGTAAAATAGATTCTATAAAATGAGAAGGAAAAGTATCTATTTTTAGTTATATTTTAGGGCAAGTAGATGAATATATTTTTGGGATATTTTCTAGATAGGAGGAGAGACAATAAAAGATATCTATTTCAAGCCATATTGCACCCACAAATAAAAGTGCAGTTACAGCTTGCAAAAGAATAGCTTTTCACAAGCAATTTTGGGTCTGAAAAAAGAAGGATAATAAAATTTGTTGAAAAAGAAATTCTTTTTTATCATATCCTCTTTATGTAAAAACTGGAGGTTTCCAGGTAAGAAAAATGTAATGTAAAAGAAGTCAAATTTCATTGTATCTTACAGATGATAAAAAAAATCATGCACTGAGAGACTCTCTCAGTGTGCATGCAGGATATTTCTACAGATAGAGATGGGATGTAGTCACCAATACCACCATTGGTCAGAGGTGTATCCTCTCTGTAGTGTGACAGTTCAATTCTATTGAATTGCAATACCAGAGATCTGTCAGCTCTTTTTATGAGCTTCTTCTTTGTGTTATAGTCATCCACTGAGGTGTATGAATAATCATTTGGAGGAGGCTCCACAAATAAGGGACAATTTTGGAGCTTCTCTCTGTCTGTAGCTTGCACTAATTCGAAGTTTTCTTATCCTGTTATCAATATAGATCAAGATGTACCAATACCAGCTGTCCATAGTTCAATTCAGTGAGTCATCTGGTAAGCTTGAAGGATTAAGTATGATTACCTTTTTCAATCTCATCTGGATGAACAATGACTCTCTGATTAGACAAAGGGTTTTCCCCTTGAACCATAAGTCATCGACAGGAGAGTTACAGGGTATGAGAGGAACTTTCTCTTGAACATTGTGGTAAATGGAACAGAATGCAAATTTCTTATTATGGATGTGAGCCTTCATTTTTCTCCAAGTTTCTAACAAAGAAGGTGAAAATCTGGACCAGGAGAAGATGTGCCTCTGAAAAACACCCGCTTGGACTGATAGACTTCGGAACTCGATACCTGATATCCAATTGATTGGTATTTATGGACTGCTCCTAAATGTATCTGTCCAGCCGGAGTGAAACCGGAAATTCCGTTGACAAAACCAATGTCTTTGATCTATTCTGCTATGACTCGAATTGCCCTCCTGCAGCTGCCCTCAAACTATTGTTCCTGTTTCCAAAAAAAAGAATGTCAAGTGAAATAAACTGGTTGGATCATTAATAATTGCCATGATACAGATTCGAACTGTCAACTGAGTGGTAAATTCAGAGACAATCTACCATTTATCCATGTAGCATGGAGGTTTTTTTAGGCTCTATTATAGTATAGAAGAATTGCTCTAAGCATCCGAGATATCCATGTTTTACCCTTCCATTCTTTTATGCTATTTAAAGGCGTTCGAAACAGGAATTAATCCATGTCTCATGCGCTCATTTAAAAATATGGTCCCATGATTTAATGCTTTGACTGTGGACAGAATTTCGCCTCTATCTTGTTGAATTACACGCATGTGTCGTCTTGTCGCATGACACCTTGCCTGTCGGACCTGATTCACCAATGGTATCTTCCGATGCTCTCCTGGAGGGAGAGTACAGCTGCTATTTCCTGGAAAGAACGCTGTCTATGTCATTGCAGAACGGTTTACTTAGACGTTCAATACGCCGCCTAACAGCTAGAGATTCGTTCTCTCGAGATCCGAGACCCGTCATGTGAAGCAGGTCGGAAGAAAGGGACTGGCGGAGGAGCAGAGACGCTATGTACGTGTTTCCTATGACCTGCGAGTTGTGGCGCAAGCGCCGAGTTGCTCATATTCAATATCAGCATTCAGTGCCACCATTATCGCCACCGGTAATTCAGTCGGTGTTCTTTCGTTCTCGTGAGGAAATTACCTGTGGTTGTACCCAAGATCGTAAGAAGAAGTTTGTATACTAAGGACTTGCAGAAAGGATTCGTATAACCTCATAAATGATTCTTTCAAAATGTGGATGCAGACGGTAGCGTCACAAGATCTCAGCCTTATTTGTCTCCGGAAATAAACAAGATGTGGGGCTATCATCACTAACAGAAAATATGATCCATCCGTAGCATGTCAGCGGGTCGAATCTCGTGGGGACTATGTATATCCTTACCCCATCTTATTGCTTGTAAACCGTCTCCTTGAAGGTACATAAATCGAACTGAAAAGTCCCAAATACTCATATCTCACGTTAACCCACCATGGACTCATATCCAGTGCGTGAACCCACTTCATCATAGCTTCACCACTATATATATCCTCTTGCTAGATCGGCTCTCGTGTTTTCTTCTACGACGCGGCTGGATGTCTTGTAGGAGGGGTCGTAGAATCGACGACTCGTATGGGAAATGTCCGTGACCCCTATCTCTCTCTCGGACGTTCTTCCAAGCTGAGACTCTATAGGGCACGCAAATAGTTCGTATCAAGTGCGATGATGGAAGTAATTTGACGTTACCGTGAGCAGTATCGGACTTTTGTTATCGGTGCTGACCGTACTTGTAGGGCTGCAGGTGTCTCTCGAGGATAGCGGTGGGAAGGAAACCCTTCCTACGTACGCTGATTTTTGTATTCGAAAGTTGGTTATTTTGGATCATGTACAGAAGAATATTTGTAGTAAAATTACCGCACTTGTGTTGTAGAATCAAAGTGAAGTAGTCCAAGGTGTGGATAGGAAGACCTACCGATATGGTCGCTGCTCATTGAAATCTTCGTACTATCATCTTCTCATCAGAAGGTTGCACAATCATCACCGTGGCGACCAGGCGAAAGGGTTATGGTTTCGAAGTGTTATATGCACTACGTCATTGTACTCTTGAATTCCAAGCACTCGTGAGCCCCTCGCCTGCTGTCATACCTCCTTCTTGTCGTTGCTGAAACGATCCACTCCTTAACAGTGAAAACTCTAGTTTCATTTCCGTACTTAGTCTTGACTTACGCTCCTCACTTCCTCGGACTTTAGAGCAGTATTTATACCACGTACCTCGTGGTTAGTGCCTCAGCTGCTGTTCTCATGTAGACAGATAAGGATGAGGTGCGCATCTTCTCTATTCCTCTCATCGGACACTTTACTTCTAGTTAGCGACGAGCGTATTCTTACAAGTATAACATATTAACTTTTACTCCAATATGGACAGAGAACGCTGAGCCTCTCGGGCATTCTTACATATACTCCACTATCTATGCGTCAATGGGTTCGAAGGGATAATGGATGCAGTAGAGCAGTATTAATACTAAGAGGATATTTTGAATAGTTTTTGAGTTAGCTAGGGATGCAGCGCTATGGGATCGGTGATCACGAATAGTTATTTCCCCTCTTAAGATCACGTTTTGAATAAAATATTCGGCGCCTCTCTCTTCGAGAACAAAGGTGTCCAAATTGAAGAACAAAAAACCGACATACGGCACGTACTAATCTGTGCCAAGAGCTGTCAAAAGGTCTCGACATCGAGCGTGCGCATCATTCGTCGAATCGCTACCTTAATACAGGCCAAAATGAATGGGACGTGTTTTTGAGTGAGGTCTATGGCGTTCCTGGATAGTTTATACTTCACCGGATATTTCGACGCAACAGTCACGTGGGTCGTCCTCAGCGGAGGGTGGAGCGATTGATCTACGTTAATTGTGATGGGGAAGTTTACATCTCCTCGTGGATTTGTATCAATAGCCAGTTTTGCATCTCTGCTTCATAATCACTGGCCTAATTCTGCCATTCCAAAGGAGACGATTCGTTTACTTAGTTCCGGACGTTTTCTGGTCATAGGTATATGAAGAATGACATCTTGGATGACGGATAGGTGGTAAACTCATTGGGAAGCGAGAATACCCAGGTCGCCGATGCGGGTTGATGATGGCTGAAGCGGCCTTCACCTCTATTTCGGACATATCCTTTCACGTTCCCTTGTATCCTGTGAACGTACTCCTGATGACAGCCAATTCCATCTACCCCCCAAGGTGTAGAGCATGTATATTAGGAGGAAGACAGTCCCGGTTTGTTCCCTTTGATTTGTGTTCGGTACCGGTCAGAGGATGAAAGAGTTGCACAGGTTTGTACCACAAACGTCTTCTGGAGTGTTTAATCTGATTATTTTCATAGATACCGACCACCTCTGCGTTCGGGGAGGAGGTGACTCTGGGACGGGCATAGATGGCGGGATGAAGTAATTTTGTCGGAAAGAACGTGGCCCCACCGCCTACGCACCAGCAACGTCTTTCGCCCATTTCTCTTTTTGAGTACGAGGGCCATGCTCTCGTCGAGCTATTGATCTTCCCTGCCATTCCCAACAGCGTCTCCATTCTCCGAAAAGGAAGCTTTTGTGACTTCTACTTCATAGCTATGTTCAAGGGAGGGGGATCGTACTTTTGGTTATAGGATGAAGGATCATAGAGTGGTAGAAGCTGGAAGATGGAATAATAGAAGGGAGGTTGACGTCGAACTGGTGTGATAGTTCTCTCCACGACGGATAGCGAGACGCTTTTGAATGTGTCTCTTCTCGGACCGTACTGTCAAGTCTCCTTTCCCGGAACGTGTATTCCATCCGCTTATTCTTAAGCATAAGCCCAAATACGTTTTGTTGCGGCAGGTTTCTTTGCCAGCTTTGGTCGTTTATATAACTCACAAGTCAGAGAGTGCGGATAGGACGTATCGACATATTGGTGATTCATTGAGACTAGGGGCCACTGTTCAACCCCCAGAGTATTTTCTCTCTATCTCCATGACAACATTCTGCCGAATGTCATTCGTCTAGGAATACGTCTGCGTGTATGCGTTCGACGTGCCTTGGATTTGATCATCTATATGAATGCGAGGTTCCGTCTGACATAGAAAGGCCACCGGCATATTACCGTTGAGAAGCTCTCTTCTGCATTGATGTCGTACGGAGGAGGACTTGACTATCATTCGAGGCTTTCGAATATGAAATACGGTATTTCCTCCGCAGACCTTGAGTAGTACACATTCATTCAGGAGTAGCAGCTTCTCTTCTCGGCCTGAAGTGCAGATCATTGACACCGGAGACTATTGTTACTACCAAGAGAACAGGCTTTCGATAATGATCTTCAGTTTTATACGATTCCGGTTCTCCTCGACACCGTCCGGACAGGTCAAGCTACTATCGATCTCCATTGCGGGTGTGTTTACGCTGGATGGATGAAAATATGCTCCTTTGTACGGCACCCATCCTAGTCTTATAAACGCTGCGTTTCTGGCATAGATATAACCATTAACTGTCGAAGAAGATTCTCGGGCGGTATCAAAGGGTCCGATCGATCTTTCCTTCTCGTCTCACGCTCATGACTACCCTGGAATAGGTACACCTATGACACACTTCTCCCGTGAGCGTAGGGCTCGAGAGTGTGTGGTACGTGTACGTTATTCTTTCTCTTTGTTATCAAATGAAGAGCTGACCCTTTGTCACAAGATATTTTGTCCGATTTACCTCACGAGCTCTCACTATCGAGGCCACTATGAGCTTTGAACCCTGCCAAGTCTTGACAAAGAGGAATCCTTGGCAGCCAGGATTGCTTAGGGTCCTTCTTCCATATCCACATAATTGGCTGTCACGAAACCAGCATTATAGACGATGTATTGGAATCATATCGCTAGGTCCAAGAGAGGGAATCTGGAATGGCTAGTGATAATCTCAGTTGTAGCTATGGACAAACGGGAATCTACGGCAATGCAACACGTGATCTCGGAGGAACCTGACCATGCCAATGCCCTCATTCACTAACCCCTACATCCTCCACATACACAATCTCCTCATTGGAATTGAGGTACTGGTGGTTCAGAGGGAGACGTGGGTATATTTCATTGTATAGAGTAAGGATAGTGGTGGTTCCGAGTCAAGCCAATAGGTATGAAAATGTCAAAGTATAAGGTAAGCAGTAATATATATATAAATAGAATACAATATTAAAGCCGTGAAAACCGAATCTCAACACTCCTCACCTTGAACTGCGGATCTATATTACACGGGTCTCGCAGAGCCCGGACATCTATATCTCCTCACACGTGCTTTACCAAATCTGCCAAACTCGTGTTAAGCTCCCTTGGCTGGTCGTACACCTCACGAAACTCGATGTTCTGTACGCATGCCCAGAGAGACCCGGTGTGCGAAGCTTTGTGGAAGATTGGACGATGACTGGGCAAAAAACGTGCTTTGTCGGTGACAAGGTGGATAAGAGCGAGACCGTGACGGAGAGTGGTGCTTGGAAGCTGGCGTTTGTGACTCCATCAGGTCTCGTACGCCTGAATGTTCTATTAAGGTTTTCCTATGGACTCGGCTGCTTGGAGAGAAGTCCCAAATGTCATTGTGAGTATTTTTCTTGGCATATAACGCTTCCAAGTAACCGCGGTCAAAAGTACAGGTCTCTGGTTCTCAGAATACACTTCATAGAAAGATGAGACTAAAGCGACACCACTTCATTGTGATGATATCGTCAATAAGGCCAATCAAGGGAGAAACAGAGATATACGTGGTAGGATGCTCTGCGACTCTCTTCTACAGAAAAATGAAACAGAAGACAAAGGCCATGACACGGAGTCGAACCGTGGTTTTCTCATGCCACTAAATGCCTTGTCATATGTGAGAGACGATCTACTGTTGATCTATCATGGCGTGCATTTAACATGAATTCGTACTGTCCTTCTTGGTTCTTACTCACAATCCTAACGGCCAGTGATGGGCGTTTTAATACCGCGTCGGGGCTGAAAATGGTCCTCCAGCCTCTGGGAATTATCCAGTTATAAGCTCGAGTCAAACAGGGCACTGAGTGAATTATGACAAAGAAGGACTATCTGCTCCGTTAATAGGTATGGGGAAGACAGATGAATCGTGAATCAAGCAGAACAAAGTGACAACAATTACTAAGGTGACTGTTTGTCCTCCTCTGTTGCAACTAACGCTTAATCTACATTGGGTCTTAACTCGAGGCTTAAGCTTAGTCCACTCACTCGCTGATCAGAAAACAAGCAAACAACTGCTGCCATTTTTCAGTCAGTCTTCTGTATTCACTATATCCCATCAACAAACTACTCTGTTGCATATGATGATATTTGAATGTTACACTGCTTAGCATTGAGTGCTCATCTCATAACATGTTCTTACCTCAGTGCCTCAATGACAGTTGATTATCAGTCTCACAGACAACTGATGGGATTGTGTGTTTGTCCCTCAAGTTGAGCCAATATATTGAGTGCCTATGCTTTCCATCCTCTTTGTATAGTTACCTGACGCCTCTTAGATTAGTACCACACAACATCCTCTTGAGTAACCTCAGGAGAATAAGAAGTGAAGATGCCATTCCCTATTTTTTTGTGAGTTGGTTCTCACTATGTTATTATTTAGATGCTAAAATTTCAGGGTGGTAGATCATACTTTAAGTTCATTATTTGCACAGCTTTCTTTCTGACATCTATGGAGGGACTGTCACCATTGGGATACCTATAATAGTATTCTGCTATTGTGAAATAAATGTTCCAGTATATGTATATATTTCCAATGAAGAAATGTAGCCCTTCTGTGCCCTAGACAAGAAGAAAACATACCCTCAGAAATGGAAAATCTATTTAAAAGATTCATAGTGAAGTGAATTTTTCTCTCTTGCCAATAAGCATTCATTCATCATTTCCTGATACTATACTCTCTTGATGTCAAATATCACTGTGTATGAGCATACTGTGAGTCCTTCAGTGTATCAGAGATACTGAGGGTAGGCACTGTATAATGAATTCTTTACAGCTGTATTTATATGATTGTTATAATAATCCTTCAAATACACCAGGATTCCTGTTTAATTTCACATAGAGTGAGTCAACATGATGAAATATCACTTTTTACTGATGTTACTTATCTCAGTGAAGTCACACTTACTGGATATGGGGTCTGTAAATAGTATTGAGTATGGGGACATTATTATATACAGCTTATAGCTGTAACTATATATGGTACAGTGGCAGTTTCTTAGTATATGTTAGAAACAATCAACTATTACTCTATCATAACATACATTTAAGCCATTCTTCTTGCTTCTTACTGAGAGATACTGTGTGAATATCTCAATTTGAATACAATATATATGCCTCTGAACCTTTTAAGAGACTGAATACATTCAATGACATTCTGTTAGGCTCAAGCCACACATGATCAACTTAACACATGATAAACTAATGTGGCTTTGCATTCAAGCCTTCCATCAGAGTTCACTTTATGTGTTGTTGGTTGATTCCCTGTGCTTCAAGGCATTGTGTGATTAGTATGAGAGTAGAATGAGGATGTATAAACTTTAGCTCGAAGCTGGGGTTTCACCAATGAGAGCAGGCTCCTTAAATACTATACAAGGTCTGCTAATAATACTGTGTACTTATTATGTGTCTCTCTGTCTTTTGTGCTCATTGTCCTGGAGCATTGTTACTGTACATAAAAGGCTGATTGCATCATCGGGCAATGCTGTTGCATCGAAAGACAATGACGGACTTGGCCAGTTGTGATGACTAAGCCTTTGTCCCACGATCTTTAAGCGCCTGGTCTGGTGCCCTGACTAAGCATAAATAGGGGTTAAAAGAAAAGAAAAGGAGTAAGAAATTGTAACACATTCCTCTTTCTAAGGTCAGTGGAAGAACTTTTTGATTGTAAATCAACTATATATTTCACCTCAGGATGGCAGACCTGGCTCTGGTGGTTGCTTGGAACCATGATAGTTGAACTCTGTCTATTCCTATCCTATTACTGAATTCACTCTATTTTTTATGCTATTAAGGAGGTGTTGAAAGCCAATGTATTATATATTCGAACACTTACAAAGTCTGAAAGAAATAGATTAAAACTTGGTAACAACATTGAGGACAGAATAGTTAAAAAAGAGCCCTGGCTGGCATCCATCTAAACAACAATGAGGATAATTATTTTGATGTTCTAATGGCTTATATCTTGTTCTCAGCATAAAAACTCTTATCAGAGCATTTGGTGATTTAGTAACAAGGTTTCATTAAGTCAATACATAAGCAACACATCTGACTTTAAACTATGTGGTATACATCTAGCTTCTGTTTTGAAAAACTCATCTTTTCCTTCTTCTATGAGCTCACCTACATTGATTGTCTATAACACTCTTCCAGGTGGTCAAGTGTATCACCATAGATATCATTATGCACTTTTTCATTGCCTAGAGATAGAGAATTCGATGTAGAAGAGAAAAGCTCTAGTTGTATGCTTTTAGAGAAAGAGAGAGTTACAAGGTAGCTATTTTCAAGATCCTTTGGTTGTGAGTTAAATCTTTAGCTCTAGAATATGACACCTGATGTTGAATGGCATTTATAACTTACAATGACTCATGAAGCAGTCCTTCTTTTCCTCTCACTTTGACAGGAATAGATGTACACTATTGCCCTATTACTGTATTATGCAAAGTCTGTGATAAAGAGTAATGCTATGCCAGATATATAAACTTGCTAAGATATTACTCATGATACCTCCAAACCAGAATCTAATTATGTTCCACACAGATAGCTGCCCTGCTTCCTTCTGAAAATGATTCCTTTCCATGTGACCAGCAGGTGATAATGGGATCAAAGAGATGAGCAATATGCAAAGATGGCTTCAATTTCTCTTAAAACTGGGTAGGACTTGTTATATGTGTATCAAGACCTCCAGGAGAATGAACCTATGCAAATGTTTGCCTGTTATTTGCTCCACATATAGAAAATCTCATAGAGTGTCAGGTGACAACCAAACAATCACAAATACAATGCAATGCAACCACTGGGATCTGACACTAACTGAAAGTAAAGCAGAAGGATGAAGATGAGGATGTATAGGATGATGAGAAGGGAAAAGAGGTATAGAGGTTGATAGACTATGACTGGCAATGTTGGTACTGAAGTGGTAGTCACACCAAGAGTTTAGGAGTTTGATCAGTATATTGACCTTAGCTTGGGACTAAAGTATATCACTGTATACTACTGACTTAAATACTACATAGAAAAGTCTTGGTGATCTCAAATCAAGCCATTGCCTTGCTGCCTCAAACCAACTACTCATTGTCTAATGACAACACCTCTGATCCAATAGCTGTCTCAAATGAAGCCTTGGCTGCACATGATTTAGAGGCTAAAATCATGACACAGACTTCTGTCATTTGTTAATCTGTTTGTTCTCTGACATGATAGTGAGGAATTTTGATTTCATTGGTGTGTTTAATGATAGAATTAGCATCTCTCTGCATATTAGAATATATGCTGCAATAGATGAGAATGATAGAGTCTTCTATTATATCTTCAATCTGTGAGGTATGAGATAGACATCAAGTCTTTCTCAGCCACATAACTGTGCTAAAGCTCCTGAACAGTGTAGAAATATGACTGTGTACCTCTCTGCCTAAAGGTCCAGACTGTATTCACATGTTATGAAAGGGTTTTTTGCAGTCAATATTTGTCAGTGGCAGCTGATTTGTCTTTCTGGACCCAAAAGTCATTTTTACATCACAGATAAGAGTGAGGGTAATATCAGGCTATCTTTATACTTTGAGGGACAAATAAAGAGGATATCTATAGTGAATCAATTCTCTAGATCCATGGCATGATAATGGACATATTTTGTTAGAATCATGTTGCAATGTTCCAAGAGGGAGATTTTCAACATTAAATCTAGCATGTATGGATGATACTTTCCATGTTATTTTTGGAATAATTGTTCAGTTGTGGGTTGGCCTAGTGGCAATTAGCACTACTCATGGTTTGACTTTGTGATATAGTCATAGCCTGAATGTAGTGTCCTGTTCACCATTTTATCATACATTCCTGTATTCTTTGATGTCTTATGCATGTTTAGATACATGGATTGATGATATCTGTAGTGTATTTCTCACATGACTATATTCTTTGCTAAGTGATATTATTTTCACACATCTTGGAACATAAGGCACAGGCCATGCAACTCTTGACACCACTCTTTTAACATTGGTATTGATCTTGCTTCCTTCATTTCACCAAATGAGGTAATGAAGAAACCACTGTAATACTTCTATGGCCTGATGGTATTAGTAGCTTTCTGTCCCACATTATTTATTGATATACAAGTATTTTACTTCAGAGATCACATTGCAGTCAGCAAAATAACATAGAATGAGGGCTCCATTTTGTATAGTCAATTAATTTTGTTTTTGTGGGCTGGATCACTCTTGGTGCTTCTAGAGAACTCAA
Source organism: Guyanagaster necrorhizus (assembly GCF_019112545.1). Classification (NCBI taxonomy): domain Eukaryota; kingdom Fungi; phylum Basidiomycota; class Agaricomycetes; order Agaricales; family Physalacriaceae; genus Guyanagaster; species Guyanagaster necrorhizus. The sequence goes on from NW_025064938.1 coordinate 57,354, forward strand.
TCCTCATAGAGATGGGAACAGTAAGTTTTTCTGGTCTTTAATGGATGTGTGAGACTGTGGATTTGCATGGCCTGTGGCTTACACTCCAGGATGTATGAAAATAATATCATTGAGCAAAGAATATACTCATGTGGGAAAGACATTACAGATATCACCGATCCATGTATCTAAACATGCATAAGACATCAAAGAACACAGGAATGTATGATAAAATGGTAAAAAAATGCTACATTCAAGTTATGGCCACATCACGGAGTCGAACCGTGAGCACCGCTAATTACCAAAAGGTCAATCCACAACCGAACGATTATCCCGAAAGTCACAGTGTGACACTGAAAATGTCATCCAAACGTGCAGTGTCGGAGAGGGAGATAGGATGAAGCTCTGTAGCACCAATTTGTGATGTCCGGGCTGGATCGAGCTGAATTTCTCCTGTTTAATAGATAAAGATCAGGAAACACCGCCTCGTCAGATTTGGCTGTGAAGGCTGAAAGCAAAGAGAACCGCTCCAAATCGGCCCGGCTACCGACGTAGAGCAAACAAAACACATCTTTCTCTCCGACTACCACCACCAGAACCAAGGCGTCTTTCCCTCTTCTATCGTCGAAGTAACTTATCTCATCACCTACGCAATGACCGCATATGTGACTGTCGAAGCATACTAGAAAGTGCGCGCCTCGACTTTGGTTCATGTCATCGAGTTTCAGGCGGTATCAAAGGGTCCGACCGACCTTCCCTTCTCGTTCACTCTCCTGACTACCCTGGAATGGATACACCTAGAACACGCGTCTCAGATGAGCATAGTGCCCGACGTGTCTAGTTGACTGAGTTACCTCACAAACGGTGCAGTGTCGAACAGAAAGAAGTACTTTTGAAGACTCTTCTTCGCGTCTAGGCTCTCGTTTCTGTCCGCGCTGACTAGTGGGTATATAGCCACTCGGATGAACTTTGCATGATGTCCACTTCAACCGTCCGTGGCATCTTGGAAAGTAGCTCTTTCTCAAGAACGTCTTCAGTCCGTGGTTCCTTTGCATCACATCGACACTCTGATGCGATGCGATGCCTCCCGCCGTTTCGCTTTATGGATACGGCTCAGGGTGAACTGAGAGCTATTTATTATCCTACCCACAATCTCCTCCCTGCGAGAACGCCCACTAAGAAACGTTATCACCATTTTCAGAGAGAATATGGTCTCTGCGTTATTCTTTCTCTTTTTTTAACCAAACGAATAGCTGACCCTGTTATCACCGCGATGTTTTGTTCGGTTTACCTCAGGAGCCCTCGCGATTTGTACCAGTGAGGCCCTACGAGGTTTGAACCCTACCTGGTCTTAAAGAAGGGGAGTACTTGACAGCCGAGATCGCATATGGTAGCCCAGCGTACGTCCATCTTTACTCGCATGACCATGGCGCTAAAGCATAAATATAGGATTATTTCTTGGTCTCGATCCTCGCATTCATATTCTCGTTGAACTCCTACATCTATACCTCCTCACAAGCGTCTAGGAACTGGGCGAGGGGCTTGGTGGGATACGGGGATAGCTCTGCAAGAAAAGGTGGATGAGAGCGGTATTGACAAGTTGGGGTCCGAGTCCTTTAGTATATATCTTGCTTGAGGTTCTATTGTCATGTGACGCTTCCAAGCATTCGCATGCCTCTGTTTCCCAGAATCTCTCCATAAAGAAACGAGACTGCTGCCACACGATTTCGTTGAGATGGCCAATTAAGAGAGGGACAAAGATATCAGTGGCAGCAACTCTTCTATAGACAAACAAAATACAGGTGTCAAGAAGTGAAAGGTCATGACACGGAGTCGAACCGTAGTTTTCTCATTAACCTCGAGTACTTGTAATATTGTGAAGACGATCTACCGTTGATCTACCATGGCGTTCATTGAATATGAATTATTGCCGTTCTTCTTTCTTCCTGGGAAACACCATATATCAGTTTTTGTACACCTCATTCCAGATGAGAAGAGATATCTACGATCTTCGGAAATAGCCTAAACCCTTAGGTTCTGTTCCTTTGAGGGTAATGGATAGGACTAAAAGACACAGAATGTACAGCGTATGGAAGTGAGTTCTAAGACTATTTAAATAGAAGGCTGGTACTAGGTGGAGCAGACTGTTGTTTCTCCGTCATACGGTGTGACCCCCAGTTTCTGTCAGGCATATCTGCTCATTATTTCGGAATCAAGAGAATATAGCTACAATATCACTGGTTCAAGTTCCTACAAGAATCGGCATGATGTGAAAAGAGGCCAGTGATTGGATCTAGAAATGGGGCAAGGAAGAGGCTCGTTGCCGGGGCCAACCGTCATGCGATAGGAAAGACTCAATAAATGTGGGGAAAGTTGTAATCAGAGGCGCATTAAGCACATCCTAGTGAAACTCAAAGTACAGAGAACAGAATTGACAAACGGCATGGATAATTGTAGGAACAATGCAAATATATGAAGGCGAGTAGCAATATACAAATAGTGAAACAGGAGATACATCCTACCTCTCTTCCTTCCTCTTGTTCCTTGATGACTTATTCAGTGCCTCACGTAGTGCATCTCCTCCGTCGTTTCCTCACATTTGACCCATAGCCGCGTACCGACGTAGGAGCTCATACTCCCTCTTCCCCTCCTCATCTTCGTCACAAAAGACTGTCGACGACGCTGGATAATATATGTATTCAGACCTATTGACAGTCAGATGGCATTTCTGGGTCACCAGCCAGATATGGATGTGAAGACGGATGCAGAGAAGGAAATCGTAAGGATGCAGACCCGGAGGGGAAAAGTGAAGCTGCAGTAGGATTGGAACGATTTCGATAATGCCCGCGCATATTGGAATTTACTTTTAATTTCCGTCCGCATCTGGGGAAAGAGTATCGGAATGCTGTGCGCAGTAAGCAGAAGGCGATGAAAAATAATCTTTGCATGACTCACGGGTAGCACCTGTATGCGTGTTGATATGGATCTTCGGGCTACTCGGCCTGTAAAAGAATTTGTAATGAGAAGATGACGAGGACATGCCAGGTGACAGTTATATAGTTGTGCGTTTATAAACGGTGACTAAAAGTTGGATGCAGAAGAGCTTCGGTTATACATATACTCCTTTTAATAAACCAAGCGACGCTCTTAGAGCGAACCTGAACGTCCAAGGTGCAAAATAAATGTCATCAACGCTTCGTTCATTAATAATTGGATGCCTTCCTTGGCCCAGGACGATGTACGCTCCGTGTTTTTTAATCTTTGCATACTGATAAAAAACGCCTTTGATCCAGACTCTGACTGTGCTACCAAGAGGAGGACGATATTGGCTATGCTGATTAAAGATAAAGCAGCGGTACTTCTTCGGGATGAGCAAACCACGTATGCTACGCTCCTTGGTCCTTTATTCCCACAAATACAGCTGACTGGAAACCTGCAGCGTACAACATCAGCAGGGAATTCAAACATGAAAGCCGCCCCGGTCATCTCAAGCACTTTTCTATATGAATCCGGTACGGTGTCTTACTGCTCTGTTGATTAACATGGGCACAGGTCACGATGCCCAGCGGCGAAGCTCATTTTCGACTATGCGGTGGCTGTATGCTCCCTTGGTCAACCTCTTCTGTCTGTGTACATATGTGGACTATTGAATCATGTGCGCTTTACATCCGTCTGAGGGGTTAGATCTATCAGCCATCATCTTACCACTCCCTGACGAATCTGTTTGTCCGGACCTGGTATTGACGGTATTATATCCCATTTTCCTGGAGAACCAGATAGGACTGACCCCATGTTCGAGTAGATCTGGACTGCTACATTATTTAATATATAGGGACCGAGCCTTTGTATCTCAGCTTCGCCTTGCATAGAGTTACAAACTCAAAGTGAGTTTCCTTGTTTATAATGGTCTTTGGTGAACTGCACATCCCCCTTGAATTTAACGGCCTTGTTGAGCAGGATGTACAAAACTATTGCGTCTGTAATTCTTTTTCTTTCTCTGTTGTCCAGAAAATCTGATGATGCTATGAATCTTAGATCTCTATTTCTTATGGAACTTTTATTTCTAGGTACGAAAGACTTTGTTCATATCACTTTCTTCTCCTATGAGAAAATATCTTTTCTGTATTTGTTCCCACTTCGGATGGTACATATCCGATGAGACTGTATCTATTTGATTCAGTTTGGTTTTCATCGCAGAGTTAGTATTTGTGCTCATGTTTGTATTTTCTAGTTACGTTCATGTAGACTCCCTTTGCTGAGGTATATGACGGTGGCATTCACTCATAAGCTTTTCCGGCGTCGAAGGTATGCATCATCAGTAAGGTGATAAGGTGATGAGCCTGTTCCTAATCTGTCATGTCACTCATTGATACAAGATAATTGCCAGGTGAAAATGTGCCGTGTTCAAGGTTGGAAGGTCCGTCATCGATAACATAGGAATCTGTGCCTTTCGTGAATAATCATAGTTGGAGAAGATCTTCATATTACATAAGACTCGGTCATTAACCACGGACCGGTGGAGACTCGTGTTGACATTTTGAGTCAATTTGGGCCAGCCATCTGTGGGAAGGAAACAAATGGAACATTGTTCACGCATATAGGCACAAATTTTGTTATTCTACTATGGACCTCCAACATCGAATCTAACCTCAGTGAAAGACCATGTACAAGTTTGCACCACGGGCAGGGATGTAGACGCGAACACGTCCTTGACGGGTTCGGGTGGAAGAACCGACCGATGAGGCAGACGAAGGGGACGAAGTAGAAGAGGCGCTCACGTCGGAAGAGGTGCGGTGTCTCTGAGGCCGGGGTGAACGATGAGCACGGGCATCAGTGTTCACGCGGTTGGGCCTGGCATGGGAACCAGTGTAAGGAGCGCGTGCAGAAGCCTGGTTTCTCCCATGGTTGTAAGGAACGACGGCGGTGCTGTGGTCGTTCCCCGCATTGGCGGCGGCACGATTCCTTGCGGCTACGGCAGGATCATAGGTTACCAGAGCGTTGCTCTGCTCTTGGCGAGGTGGATTGGAATTGTGGTGCTGGTGGTGTGGGGAAGAAGCCTGGACGTTTCCACCATTTGGGAGAGGATGACGGTGGGAGTCGGAAGGATGCGCATACGTATGGTTCGAGTGGTGGCTCTGTACAGGGGGGTAGGCGGGAATTCCTTGTGCAGGGGCGTATGCCGACGTGGGAGGGGGGTTGCGGTATGGCTGTGTCAAAGCAGGAGCGGTGCCGTACTGGTTCGTGGTTGGAACATGGTGGCGAGACAGCTGGCGGGGATGGGAGTGGTTCTGATACATAACTACGTCGCTGAAGGGGGAGATCGTCGGTAGCTCCTCTCTCAAGGAGAGCCATTCGACTGGCCTTTGGAAGGAACTGAATTCCTGTGGTTTGGAAGGAGGAGAGGAAATGTTTATATAGAGTTCCGACGGACCGGTTTCTGCGGTGGCCTAACAGCATGGCAGACGAAAAGCATGCACATCAAGAACGAGGCACTTGATTAGCGCCCTTGGAGGAGTGATATTCTCGTGTTTCTATGGTACCCTTCTCGTTCTCCCACGGATCCTTGACACGCTGTTTCCCTTTTCGTCGGAAAAATCACGGACTATGTGAAAACCTATCTTCAAGTCACTGCAGGATAGAAATGTTTGAACATAGCGGCAATGGTGGCTGAACAAAAAGGAAAATAGGCAAATCAATTTTACGGGCCGAAGTTCGGCAGTTTCCGTGTGCTTTTTTAGGATTGTTCCATTTTTGAGGATAGGCACTGCTGGCATTTCTTCTCCTTTGGCCAATTTCTTCCATCCCGTCACATCAATAGGTCTGTATCGTCTAGAGACTTCACTAGAACGTGCGGACAGGATTACTCACAGGAGAACTAATGTTCCGAGATGGTGGAGCCAGTTCTCAGCTCCCTTGAACCGCCTTTAAGGGCGCCATTGCTCTGCACGCTAGTACTTCCAGTATCTCTCCATCCCTCTGACCATATACATCCTCGGAATGCCCTTCGCCATGTGCATTTCCGCTTCGACATCCAGATGGAATACGAATCCTTGTATCCCTTCAACATGGCTGTCTAGGTGAATTCAAGGTCTGTTCTCTCATGTCGAAGGGCCAGGTGGCTTTGGGAAGCGCAAGCCATGGATAAACTGAAAGAAGCACTCTGGATGATCGAAGCACATCTTTCACTATGGAGCAGGACTCGATCATCGCTTGTGGCATTCGATTGCTAGGTATAATATCTCATCCGATGACCTTCCAAGCCGTACACGTATTACTCTGCTCCGCTCGATATGTTGAATTGGCCGGTCGAGCATCCATGATTTGGGACAGCAATTTTTTTACGACTTTGCCTCTGACTATGAATCCACTATCGACCTCGGTTGCTGGCGGGGTCACTTCCTCAATACGATATCCATCCTAGTGCTGCGGTTCCGCCATTGATGTATGTCGTCATTAATTGCTAAGTGTTAGGATTCGGTTACTGTCAATATCAACCACGGATTCTCGGGCCGGTGATTATTCGAAGGTGCATTGCTATTGTCCGATTCTCGTAGTTTGACCTGGGCTGTCGGACGTCATCAGTCTAGAAGCTATGAAATGAAACCGCAGGAGGTCGTCGATGTTGCCCGCTTTTGTTGTGACATCCTGTTTTGCCCTGTGTGGGACCCGTATTGGCTAGCTATTTTCTCAGCCTGCACCCATCGCGGAATTCATTATGACCTAGCTTGACTGAAGAACCAGACTGCCAGTCACCCACGACATAACCGTCTACCCAGAAGATCCGAACTATACTGTCCTTCCTTCGCCGTTGGTTCGTCGTATCTTCGGGTTTTGGGCGGTACCAAAGGATCGTACTGCTCGTCTCGAGCATTCCCTCACTATCGAGGCCACCCTGGAAGGCTGGTACACCTACAACATGCGTGTCCCACGAGTATAAGGGTCCATCTTTGTCTAGTGAACTGGTCAATTGCGCCTTGTTACCTCACAAACAGCGCAAATTTGAATGCCATGTCGAACGGAAAAGAACCGCTTCGGCAGACTTCTCTGCTTCACGTCTCGGGTGTGGTTTCGGTTCGCGGTGTGGTGGGTATTTAACTACTGGAATGACCTTTGTGCGATACCAGTTCATTCTGCGATATGTCAACCTCCCTCCGCGGCCTCTTGGGAGGTATCTCTTACTCGAGAAACTCTTCCCTTTACGGTACATTTACAGCCCGTCGACGCTCTGATTCGGGTCCTCACAATGAGGCGCCTCTCGCCGTTTCACTTTATGGATGCAGCTCAAGACAAAACAAGAGCTGTTCAGTATCCCACCCATCATCTGCTCCCCAGGCCGATCCTAATGTGTCACTTCGAAAGTATACCGAAAAGAACCACCATCATCACCACCATGAACACGATTGCAGCGACCGTCTAACTCTCAGTGGTCGTTGTAGGCTATCCTTTTTCTGTTTATCAAACGAATAACTAATTCTCTTATCACAGTGGAGCTTTATCCAATATATCTTCCGAAAAACGTATCCCAGCACTCGCATACCAATTCATCCATACCCTCATCCTCCCACAAATCCACTCCCAGCGTTTCACTCTCCGAACCTCGCCCAGTCCTAAAAAGGGCAAGTGCCGGCCAGCATACGAAAACACAGCGTGCGTCCCTTCTTACATCCGTATTCACACAACCGATTGTTGCTCCCACGATCACAGACCACGTGTCATTCGTCAACCCCAACCTCCCAGACGCCCTCCACATGCACCCCCTGCTCGCCTCGACCCACCTCAGCCATGCGCCTATATCATACGACGTGAGACTCGCCCCGTCCTCCACATCCATCGTCGACCGCCGAACCCGGACGCCCATCCCCCCCCACACGCTCTCCCAGCCCGCTACAGACCCCCCTAGCGCCAAATCGGTGCTGAGATGCGATAAGCTCCCGTGGCCGGTCATCTTCCACGCTGCATCAACAATAACGAACCTCGACCTGCTGCGTGCTGTCCACAGCGCGCTCTCGATGCAGGTGACCCAAGAGGAATGGGACGCGCTAGGGCATGGCACGCACGCCCAGCTGAAAGCGACGAGAGCTTACGAGACGCGGTGTGCTGCTGCAGGGCTTGGCACTGGAGCATGGGAGGGCGGGATCAGGAGGATCGACTGGCTGGGCGAGAAGACGTGCTTGGTCGGCATCGAGGTCGATAGGAGCTCGGTTGAGAGCGGTGTTGGGAAGTTGATCTTTGCGAGGCCTTGATCTTGCCATACTCTTAGCGCCTTTTACATGTCTGGGAAGTTTCGTATCTCTGAAATTGACACATTTGCTTCATGGGATACATAACTGGATTCAGGACGTCACTAAATATTACAGAAACAAGTACAGAGTACGTCAGATGAAGTCGTTAAATATATTTACCATCCGAGCTGCTGCCACATATCACGGTGCTCCGGAAATCGTCGACAAAACAACTTCACCCGCTGCTCCGTTCCATCTCGAAATTCATCATCAAATTGCGCAAGCGCAAACTGTCTCCAACGTTTCGAGTTTATCTTTTCCCGCGGACTCATACCCTCAACGACGATCCTCAACAACGAAACTATATCTCGCACATTTGCATCATGTTTTCTCCGAAGACGCAGCGCCACAGCTCCCATATTATCCTTCCACCCCTTGAGCTTGTGCAGCAGGAGGATAGACATGGGAACGACCGGGAATCCCTGCTTATCGATGATAGCCTCCGAAAAAATCATCGGCAACTGTAAAACCCCCGGTTGGAGAATATCGACCTTTGTTTTCTCCAACTTCCGGCCGTCCACTCCATAATCGTGGTACCATAGAACCTTCCATGTCGCTCTAGGTGATTTGGCGTCCACGAGGTAGAAGCGATCCGGGTTCTTCGCGACGAGGAATTTTTTCAGCCTTTCTAAGTCGCAGGTATGTGAAGACATTAGAATGTCGATGTCCTTACTGCTTCTTCAGTTTGTCGCAACTGAGATATAAGAGCATGACTGATCCTCTCACATTTGGTAGGCGTTTGTTTCCGTAGAGATAGCAAGCCGTACTCCCCAAGATCGCAAAAGTCCATTCCGCCTCCCTTAAGATACGAGTAACTTCTTTCGCGGCACGAAATACGACAGCCCGTGAGCCGCTCGTTGGAATCACTGGGCTGGAAGTAGACATTGGTTGGTTCGACGTCCTTATATTTATGGCTGTGCCGCCGAACGAGTCGAAGGGAACAGTCGATGATGACTGTTAAGGAAGGGTCAATTTCGGCACCTTGTGTGCCGATTGTTGAACTTCTGAAAGGGATCCGATAAGCGACTGCGCGTCGAGAAGAATAAAAAGGGGACTAAATAAGAAACGTTCAGGTCATCCTGCATACACGTCAGCAATCTTTTCGGAGTCCCCTTTCTCGAGAGCCAGACAAATTCCTAGAGCGGTTTCTACAACAAGGCAGTTCTCCTTGAGTTCCCCTTTTTCGGCTCAGCCACTGCTGGGCAGACATTCCTTAAGTAAGTAAAACAGAACCCAAAACTCCGAGTCTTTGTGGATTCGGTTTCTGACTCCTTGGCGGCATTCTTCGCTATCTTCCCCTTAACGAAGGGAAATTTGGCAATACATTTGACTCAGCAAGCGTTCCTGGGTTGCCTATTGTCTTCTGGATGACTTATGGATGAAATGACCTGGGTGTCGATCCAAAATTTCCCCGAATCCTTATTCACTCTCGCTTCGCAGAGCTAGGTTCTAGTTTGACCTCGACTCTTGGATGCTTCATTAATTTTCGACTCGTCGTCTGGGGCATCTTCATCTCATAATCTCTGGTTTGTTCAACCCTCCTATTCTGATTACAGATTTCATCTGATACTGACGTTAGAATCATCACAGTGCCAATTCCCGGGGCTTTTCGAAATTACGCTTTCAGGAATGCTGCACTTCTGACATCGGTGATCTCGTGTGCTAGCAACCCGGTCCGGAGTGCTCGGGGGTAGGACGTCGTTAATGTTCTCAGTGTCATAGATGTTGAAACTTGGAGACAAGTCATGAATAAACATCTGATTTTTTCACTCTCTTGTTGATTAGTGACATCATTAGAAGCTCTGAATTACTGTTCTAAGTATCCAGCTTCATCACCTAAATTCTCAAGTACAGTAACTACTGACAAGTGCATTGTACGGGATGCCTCTCGTCTCAATTCCGGTCAACATGCACGGTCCATCCCCATCCGCGATTCTGTGTATCAAATAAGCATTATCTCTCAACAACCTTGGTTGGTGGTCGCCTTTCAAGTCTGATAGTGACGACGCCTTAGCCTCTGAGAGGATCAATGTCGATGTGATGTAGAGGATAGCAACATCTATTTTGTCTGCATATTGTGGTAGGTCTGCTTTGTCGACTCTTCGGTTTCAATACATCTGCTCTCGAAGATATAGGCGGCTGTATTTACTGCATCTTCCGGCCTCGGATATAAACAAACATCTAGGTAACGAAAAGAGGTGCTCCCTTTTCTTCCTACAGCTAGCCTCGAAACACGCTTATGGCCCTACGTATACGTAAAGTTTGAACATCACTACCCCAAACCTTCAGTACTTACGGTAAGGTTATGGTTCTTCCATTTTCGCGCTTGATCTGAAGTACTTGCATACCCTGTATAATATCAGCTGAAAGCTCGTTCTCCAATAGAACGATACTCACATCTGCCATGCGGCTCGTCGATTCAACCACACCTCCCACGAGTCGTCCAATGGAGTCGTAGAAGAAGACGCGCGAGCCGATCTGGAGAGAGAACATCGTAGTAGAGAATGGACGATACGAAGAGAACGTACTGGGAATGCGTTCATGGTAGGATGGGTGTGTGTTTGGGGTGTCTGCGATGCAGCGATTTAAGTACGTAGGAAGCTATGTCTTTCATGGTTGCATATTAATGAAGTATGGACGTCCAGTAGTCGATGCTGCCTAGAATAACTTGGGACAATAAGCAATAAGATGAGTACATAATCCCTCGACTATCAATCCGGCATGCGCGATATGAATAGATCATCTTTTTCCGGAGATGTACGCACTGTACACGTGCTTTGATGTATTTCCAGAAACAAATGTCGAAGGGACCACTTGGAATATGGAGATGGACCAGCCACACCCATCTTGAGAGTAGAAAATCCGTCTGGTGTGCACATTGATAAACCATTCTACCGAGATCCAATCCAGTGTTGTATGTGGGTATGAACGCCACATGTAATTCCGAGCTAAAATCAAAGAACATTATTCTGAAATGCCGATGGCAAGACAGGACTCTTCAGATGGTGCGAGTCATGCTGGTATGTGATAGCGATGCCGAAAACAAAGATAATAAGCTACCGGGATCCCCGCCACACCTCGCAAGTATAAGAAACTGATGGAGGACGCATGCAACCGCGTATCCTCTATCGCTGAATAGCTTTCAGTGGGCCTGAACGACGCAGCGCAGCCCCATTCACATGACGATCTCGGGATTTTCGATGATGGAAGCGACAGTCAAACTGTATGCAGCAGGTATCAACAGGGCATTGCAGCTTCCAGTGCACTGCAAGGACATCATGGTCTGGACACAAAAGTTCATATCCGCGGTGGTGAAAATTGTTCTCCAGCTGAGGCGTATCATTCATTGATTTGTGTTACCCGAATCCGGCCCAAGGCGGAGTTAAGTGTGCATCGGAGATGAGGTAGGCGTATTTGCGAGAGTGAGTTGAGACAGGATTCCTTATTCATAAGGTTTACTTCAGGTCTTCGATGCATTCACGAAATCTGGGGTGAAGGTTGGGAAGGAAGAACTTGCAAAATTGTACCCGCGTCGATCACGTGTAGATGCTTGTTTGCTTTTTTCGCTTCACGTCTTCCCTTTTTCTACACCTTCTCACGGTTCTACGCTGTAACCACGAGGAATCATCCGGAATGTTCCTTTGTCTCATGGCAGCAATGTGTTTAATGCTAGATCCATACTTTTGATGATGCCGGTTCGTCCGCCGCCCCAGTGCCATTTTTCCCCGACATAGAGCTCGAACAGTTTCCAACAGGCAGTGCAAAAAAAATATACCGATTGTGCTTGTTGGTCTATTGCAATCGATGAGAAATTGACAATGGTATGAGTGTCATGAATCCGAAACAATGATGGTAGATAGCGTGTGTTCAACAAGCGATAGCTGACCACATGGTTATCAGGACAGGTAGCATCAAGCTGAGCTGTCAGGCTAAGTCCCATTATACAAGTAGCGCCATCAGGGAATGATTGGAATTATACTAGTCTTCAGATCAAGGTAAGGGGTAGTATACTCGTCAAGGCCAAATCCGAGCCAGAAATCACAGCTATCATCGACTGGCAGGGCGTCATAGTTGCCCCAGTCTTTCTTCAGGCGTCTATTCAACCTTTTTTTTTTTTCAATAATACCTCCTAGTTCATCAAATGTTAAATGCCAGCATCACATATTATAGGAGAAAGAGGCAGCAAAAAGTCTTCCAGCCTAACGTGAAATCGTGGTGTCATCCCCTAATTATGACGAGGCCATCACCCTTTTCGGAGCCATTCTTCGGTGCTAGGTAGACGGGGCGCTCGATCTTCAAAAACAAACTCATCTTTTTTGGACCGAAATCAGTACTGCCCCCCTGGCCGCTCGGGTTTACGCCGGAGGAGCGTGAGAAATTTGGACGGAGTGGAAAGATTTGGAGACTTATTCTAACACTTAGTTGTCATTGGAATTCAGGGGTGTTGTAATCCTGAGTTTCGATTGTTCCAAGATCGTCACTCTTTCTCATTGTCCTCGGTCGCTGGTAATACAATCCATTGAACGTAGCTTATTAATAGACGAACAAAGAAATCAGATGGAACATATAACATGGTAATTAGTGATATAAACTTTCAAAATACTCTTCATCCAAAGCACGTATGAAATAAAAAATCATTAGAATATTACTAAGGGGGGCCGAAATAAAATATCGTCACCACCCTATCCTTTCACGCATACCTTACCATCAACAATTCCGTGTTCTGGTGAACTCTCCGGAAGAGCCACCTCAATACCCATCCTAGCCACCGCGCGCGTCGCCTCCTCCGAATACGGTGGATAAAATATCTCTAGATGTGATTCCATTCTGGGGATCACTGTCAGAAAAAAAAAACACAAGACTAACGAGTAGACGATCACTCACGCCATAGGAACGTCAATCTGGGAGCGGACATAGGAGAACTCTTCCATACACGCTTTATTACTCCTCCCAGCTACCGGATTATCAGCTTACCAGTTCGCAAAGAAAAGAAAGAAAAAAAGATACATACATCCCGATTCTCCAACTCCTCCATACGGCAGCTCATACACTAGGAAGATGGAAGTTAACAATAGGGCCCGACAGCAAGATGAAGAAAAGGCCCGCACCAGCCATCTGCAAGAACGTGCAGTTAAACACAAGACTCCCGCTTCTCGTGCGTTCTCTCACTAAACAAACATAAGCCGAAACTCCCCCAAAAAAACAGCCAAAAAAGACATACATATCGCCTTGACTCCCTCATCCTCCGAAAACACATACGTCACCAACGGTGTCCCCACCCTCCTCACAACCCTAACAGCCTCCTCCCAACTCCCCACCTCCAGCACCGGCAAAACCGGCCCGAAGATCTCTTCGCCCATCAGCACGTCATCTTCCCCCACCCCCACCACCACCGTCGGCTGGATTCTCAGACTCAAAAGGTCCGCGTGACCCCCGAGGACCACACGCCCCTTGGTATGCGTGAGCAGAGACGCCAGCCGGGTGAAATGTCTGAGCGAGCCGATCCTCGAGAGGGATTCTGGATGGGCTAGCGCCCCGCCGGAGGAAGGATAAAACGAGTCGTACGCCCGCTTGAACGACTCGACGACGCGCGGAAGCACCCCGGGGTCGTCGTATGTCGGTATGACGAGGTAATCGGGGGACACACATATCTGTTGGTAGCATAATTCAGAAACGGAAACACATCCAACACAAAACCCATTGAAGGTTTACCTGTCCGGAGTTTTGGCATTTTCCAAACAAGATCCTCTTCGCCGCCAGGTCCATATTACACGTCGACTTTGGGTCTAGAAGGACCGGACATTTCCCGCCTAGTTCGAGGGTCGTGGGTGTGAGGTGCTGAGCGGCCTTGTGAGATATGGACCGAGCGATGGTTGCGTTTCCCGTGTAGAAAACTTTTTTTCATGAGCCTTTGTTTTTTGTTAATAAAGACGAAATCTGAAACTCACTGTGATCCCATCTGAGGTCCAGTAGAGCCGTTGTCTGTTCCACTCCGCCTTGGACGACCCTACAAGCTCTCTGATCCAAATACCTTCCTACAAGGTCCCCTAACGCACTCGCGCAATTTGGTGCCAATTCTGACGGTTTGAGGACCCAACAACACCCTGCTGCAAGAGCCCCGATGATAGGCATCGTAGCGAGGAAGAAGGGAAAGTTCCACGGTCTGGAGTCGGTGAATAGTCATTCAACAAGCGAGGGACTCGGAAGAAGACGAGGGGAGAGGGCTTACGAAATGATTAGTCCCACTCCTTTAGGCTCCCTCCGTATTCTGGGGTTCCAAGGGCGAAACAGATCTTCGTCGACCTCGACGTCGTGCTCTGCTGCCCATCGTGGTAGGTCCCTTGCTGCCTTGAGAGATCTGTCCACGGCGGTGTTGATCTCGGTAAAGTACGACTCGAGCGTCGGTCGTCCGAGGTCCTGGTCAAGTTAAGATTTTTTCTTGTATGCTGGTGGGAGGCAACCTACCGCATTCAAGGCGGAGGCTAGGAGTTTGTGGCCCTCCTGGAACATCCTCGCGAGCTGGAGGAGTTGGTGCTGGCGCCATGCAATGGGGAGGGTTATTCGTGAGGAGAAGGTTTCGTGCAGGGCTCGATGGGTCTGATGGGTAGGTTAGAATACGATGGTAGTTTTATGAGACGGAGCGTACTTCTTCGATAGAAGTCATGAGGAAGAGAAGACAATTGAAGCCATCAGAGTGCTGTCGTGGTGGACATTTAAGAATTACGGCAAGAAAAGAATTGTTCGCGATGGGCCTTTTTGTTCCTGTGTATTGAAAGGGTCATGAAATAGCCGACCCATGGCAATATGTACCGCCATTTGGATGAGGGAGGTTAACAAATGGGTATGAGAATTGGACGATGATAGCATACTTTTGATGGCCTAGGAAAGGAATAAGATCAAGCCTGTGAGGAGAATGGATAACATGTGCTCACACATATCCATATTCTCTCGTCTCAGCAACTCGCTTCATTATTATTGGTCAAACGAACATGGTTCGTGTTTCATCCTTTCTTCATCGGTGGATATCCAGAAGCTGAGGGCCCGATACATGTGCAACGGAGGTGCATGCCTGACCCATGGGCGGGCGAGGGTTGGCTAGGTTGATGAGCGAATTGATGTACGTCATTATATGACTATCCATCAAAACGAAACACGAGCAAAGTGATGGTAGATGTGTATACGGAAGCAGGAGATCGAGCGATAGAGAGCGGACTAGGCCGATTATAAAGAACGTCTGAGACGCCGCCATCGGTGATGCTCGGAATTTCCAGCCCAGCTAGGCACGTCAAAGACACCGAAGCAAGTCGCGACTCTTTATGCTCAATCTATCTGATGAGCGCCGCACTGGATCGCTCTTCCTCGCACATTCTATCCGCGATATGCTCCGAGCTCAAAGGCGACACTTTTATTTGGCTGAATACATTTCCGACTCTCCTCATCATTGGTGAGATGTGTTTTCATCACCTAGACGGCCTCGAATGACTAATGTGCCAAGGTCAACAGGAATCAACCAGCACCTCACGCCTGTAACCAGCACTCTTCTCACAAGATGGACGAAGAGATAATGAAGGTGTCATGGGAGGAATTCCACCTCTGCCTTGTGGAACTGCACACATGGAATCACTGCTGGGGCCGGTAGTTTTTTCGCACGGGTATAATAAATGTTGTGACTTTTCTGGACATTTTTGTATTAGTAGAACAGATTCCATAAAATTAAAAGGAAAAGTACCTCTTTTTGGTTTTGATTTAGGACAAGTAGATGAACACATTTTTGGGATGTTTTCTCGATCGGAAGAGGGAAAAGAAGGACCATAAATTTTGTTAAAAAAGAAATCCTTTTTCATTCTATCCTCTTTATGTAAAAACTGAAGGTTTACAGGTAAGGAAAAGGAAATCAGGACTTCCTCAACATGACTTCTTTTTCATTACCTTTTCCTTACCTGTAAACCTCCAGCTTTTACATAAAGAGGATAGAATGAAAAAGGATTTCTTTTTTAACAAAATTTATGGTCCTTCTTTTCCCTCTTCCGATCGAGAAAACATCCCAAAAATGTGTTCATCTACTTGTCCTAAATCAAAACCAAAAAGAGGTACTTTTCCTTTTAATTTTATGGAATCTGTTCTACTAATACAAAAATGTCCAGAAAAGTCACAACATTTATTATACCCGTGCGAAAAAACTACTGGCTCCAGCGATGCATCATGCCCGCCGGAGCTGATATACCCATGCTATCTACGGATCCTCTCCCCCCAGGAAACTATGGCTGGTATTTCCCTGGTCAATCCTCTATGATCACGTGGAATGTTTGATTGTTCTTATTTACCGCGTCAGACATGCTTTTTCGTTCTTCCTACCTTACTCCGACGTTCATCAATGCCATGCTGCTATGCTCTACCACAGGGTTTGCCTACCACTCCTCTCGACCGTCGTTCGCTCGATGTTAGATATCGTTATGGTACGCGTGTCGCTGACAAGGACGTGGCCGGAGCCAATCTTGAAATGCTTGGAAGGTATGGAAGGGGATTGTTTGTCCATGGCAGCCTGAGATAACGCCCTTCGAAGGATAATGATGTCAGTGCGGGCAATCTTATATCCGAGACAGACGCTGATTGAGCCTTCTTTTATCAGCCTAACATGCGACGCCTTGTTTATAGGCGACTGTTAATTCTAGTCGGGAGAGTCATAGGTGCAGTCTGTGTCACTATGTAGATGATAACGTGCGTTGTAGCCATGGCGTCGAGATGCGGATTGACTTGCTTATGCTTAGATAGCTGAGAGCTCAGACGTCGTTCGTCTTCTTCGTCTTACGTCGGTACGTCAATGGTGCTGGATGCAGGTCGAGGCTTCGGTCATAGATCATTGTGGATTGCTATTACGGTATTGGAGGTGTGCTCGCTCATTTTCCTTCGAGCCCCAGACGGGACTGACTACGTTTGAGTAGTTCCGAGCGCGTCGCCGTGTCATTCATATCCCTTAAGCGCAAGAACGGATTTATTCATTGATGTACGGAGCTATATCTATAGGTCGGGCCTTTGTCACCAGGCTTCGCCTTGCTTAGTGTCATGCTTTCAAAGTGGGTTTCTTTCTTAAGAAAGGCCTCTGATGAATCGCACATTCCCCTTGCATTTGACGGCCCCGTTGAGCTGGATGGGCGAAGCTGCTGCGTCCGTAATTCTTTTTCTTCCTGAGATTCATTCTGTTCTCGGCCGTTTCAGCGACGCTAACGACGTTATTCCTAGATCCCTGCTTGTTACTTATGGCTTCTTTTTAAGGTGCGGGACGCTTCATTTTCCTTTCTTATGATGCTACATCTTCTATATTTCCTACTTCAGAGGGTTCATCGCGTTGGGATGGACGTACCATTGGACCCAGTCCAGAGTGGGGTGCGGAGGGGAATGGTTACAGTCTGGACCGGTGTTTTCGTGGAAGGATGTCGGAGGTCGCCTACACATTAAGCTGTTCGCCGGCTAGTTCAATTGGTTAGGGTGTCGTGCTTATATTAACATGATCTTGGGGTTCGTTCCCCAAGTTGGGCGTTGTAGAAATATTCTTTGGTAATTTTTTTGAATTCCGCTCCTGGAATAAGGTTGCACATGAAACCTGGGGGAGGGGGAGGGGGAAAGTTATGGTTTTATATATGACTGATGTACCTCTGGCTAAGGGTTGATAATACTATTCGATTGTTCCTTGCCGATGTGGCTGAATTTACACTCTTCTTACGATGCAACGCAATGGGCTATTCTTACGAGGAATATAAAATGGAAAATCTAATGATCTAAACACCACGGATTATGATACTTTATAAAACGAGAGATAAAATGTTTGACCTAGGATATGAGCACCGTCGCTACCCGAACGTCCTTCTCCCCAAGGCTTCCATTATCACTTCCACGATGCTGAGAAAGATGCCCAGACTTCCGCCCACCTGTCGTCGAGCCTATGATATCCCCATCCCCTGCGACGTCCCGCTCGAGCCCAACATAATCATATGAAAACTCGCACATATCATGCTCGTCCAGCCCACTCACCTCCGCCTCTTCCGACCCCCGTAACCGACATCCCGGGATAAAGTGCATGATCCACAGTATGATAGTAGTCATCACAAAAGTATACGCTACCCCAGTGACGCTATCAGCAAGCTGGTATCCCAACTGGATGTAATGATGGTCGATCCACCCTCCATCTATGACGGTGATACCATCGAATCCGGCTATGGACGCTTGGGCGAAGAAGGCCGTGAGGACGTTCCCGAGGACACCTCCGATA
The DNA here is from genome assembly GCF_019112545.1 of Guyanagaster necrorhizus. Classification (NCBI taxonomy): domain Eukaryota; kingdom Fungi; phylum Basidiomycota; class Agaricomycetes; order Agaricales; family Physalacriaceae; genus Guyanagaster; species Guyanagaster necrorhizus. The sequence continues at coordinate 75,882 of NW_025064938.1, forward strand.
CCGTGAGATGCCCAGATATCCAGAGTGTCGTCGTACCCGAACATATACTTGAGTTGGGTCCCAAAGTTGCAGCAGGTACCAGCCATGACGCCGACCAGAACGGCCGCCGCTTTACCAGGAACGTTAGAAATGGAGAAAGGAAGGGTAAGAATGTAAGAGGGGGGGACACGCACGCGCTCCGACGAACCCGCAAGCAGGGGTGATAGCAACCAAACTTGCAATAGCACCAGAACAGAACCCAATAGCTGACCACTTCTTCTCGAGACGATAATCCCAGAACATCCACGTCAACCCGCCCATGCTGGGGGCCAAATTCGTCACGATGCACGCATGAGCAGCTCTGAGGTTGGCGCTGAGCGCGCTGCCGCCATTGAACCCGAACCATCCGAACCACAGAAAGACGACTAGGTAGGTTTATCATCAGAACTCTGCATTAAAAAAAGCAAAAAGGGGAACTCAGAACCTCCGAGAACGACATACGTCGTATTATGCGGCTTGTACATGAGCCTCTCCGTTCCCCAATCCTTCCTCTTTCCAAGATACAAGCTCATAGCGAGCGCAGCTGTGCCAGATGTGATATGTACCGGGGTTCCCCCGCGAAATCGAGTCCACCCAGAACGAACGACCACCCATTTGCGGACCACGTCCAGCATGCCACGGGGTCGTACACGAGCGTCGACCACATGAAGACGAACAATGGGCCGGGGGCTAGGCGCCCACGTTCTGCTAGCGCGCCAAGGGCGATTATGGGCGTTGCTGCGGCGAACATGAGCTGGTAGAGGCAGAAGACGAGGGCGGGGAGTCGGGCGTTGCCCATCGACGGCGTGTCCAGGACGCCTTTCAAGCCAAAGTACTCTGGAAAGAGGGGGTGAGAGGGAAAGGGGGTGCTGATGATATTTCGGACGTACTGAGGTTGCCGATGTAGGTACTTCCGGTTTCACTAAAGGCGAGCGAGTAGCCCCAGAAGAACCACTGGTTGGGCGTCAGCGAGATCCGGGTATGAACATGTGGAAAACGTACTTGGAAAGATACGACTGCAAGACAGACGAGACTCAAGTAAATTTGACTGAGCGCATTCTTTCGCCTGAGTAATCCCGAATAGAAGTATCCAAGGCCGGGGATCATCAGCCAGACAAGCGCCGTGGCGGTGAGCGTCCATGCTATGTCGCCGTTGTTGTATACGGACACGACACCATCAGCATCGGTCGCGGTAATAGTTCCTGTTGTAAACAAGATCAGCTAGGATATAAAACGGAGAAGGAGAACAAACAAGCGTCGTAGGTGATATTCACCATTGCAGCGAAGTGAAGAAAAGGAGAGAAATTGATAGAGAATGTAGTGAGATGAGAGATAAAAGTGGTCCCTGTGATCGAGAAAGCTTGTTTATCGCAGACTAGCTTGGCATACCCAGGGTGAAACGCGTGGAACGCGAAGATAACAGGGTCGTGATCTCGTACCGGGTCTCTGGCTTCTTTGGGTAAAAGATTAACGGGGTAGCTGTGTCGATGTAAACTCAGAAAAGCATAGCAAGTGGCGAGCGTCTTCTTCAACAGGGATGAGAAACGTCCGCTACGATGCAGAAGAATAGGGCTAAACCATGCGCCTATAATTTTACGATAGATAAGGTTGCCATCTACTCTTGTCTTCCGCTGAGGATAATTCTATTGATCAACAGCCCCGGCGGACTGCTTATGGGGTGGCTGCTGGAGGTGTATGGGCATTGATATGTTGATGTTCAACCCTTTCTATACATGTTGATTTTTTTACTCCGCAAAGTTCTGTAGGCGAGATTGCCCAAGAAACTTAAATACTCCTGCAACTTCGAGGGGACCATTTTGCGGAGTGGTATGATGGCATGCAAGATTCTCTTGCAAACTTAGGAGGTATATCAACTTGGTCGTTGGAAGAACAAAATCTGCAGAGTACCAATGGCCTTGTTCTATTTTTACTACCTTGGTACGAGTGCTAACACTGTTACATGATAGGGTACTTATTTGGGAAAGACCGATGCATCTGAATGCCGGTCATGCAGTATCTTCACTTATACTATGGTATGAAGAGACAAGGTATCTCTCAAGATGAACTCCTGTGGAGGTCTCCTTTCCAGCCATATGCTGCCTTGCTCAGTTGCTCTGCATTCTGCATTATCCTGATCACCAGAGGTTATGCTGTCTTCATCCACATGCTTATATCCCTGATTTACAACAGGTTATGGTTCCTAATAAATATGCTGACCACTGAACTACTGATTGACTGACAACCTGACTGAATCCTGACTCTTTTGTTGTCCATCTACTGTTAGGCTCAAGCTGCACATGATCTTAAACATGTGATAAACTAACATGACTTCATGTTTGAGTCTTCTGCTAGAGTTCACTGATGTGCTTCTGTGATTGAAGTCTTCAAGGAATTAAGAAGATAGCTCAAGAGTAGGATGAGTATGAATAAACTTTAGCTTGAAGCTGGGTTTATACCAGCAAGAGTGAGCCTCTTCATATACTGTACATTGTAGAGCTAAATATAAGACTATCTATTGTACATTTCCAAGTCCTTGTATCCATTGTCCTTGGGAGTTGCTACTGTATGCAAAGGTTGATTGTGTGTCATTGAGGGCTGGTCACTGCATTGGAGAACAATGACAGATTGGCTTGTTATGATGACTAAGCCTCTCCCACAGTTCTAGGCACTTGGTTTAGGCACCCTGACTAAGTATAAATAGGAGTTAATCTTGTGAGAAAGGAATAAAAGTGGAAAAATCATAACATTACCCCCTCCTTAAGACCATCATTCTGATGGCTTAATTCAGGGATAATTCATACTTGTGTATTGCTTTGGCAGCATCCATCCATTTTTCATTTACCCACTGGTTAGATTCAGAGCTATAACCCTTCCAACTGACCAGGTAATCTATGGTCATTGTTATGCCACCTCCTTTGGTCTTGACTTTTTGGGGTTTATGATGTAAAATTTGATTGATTTCATAGTGCTCTTCATTATTGATCAGGTCTGGCAGGGGAGACAGTGGCTATTCTTGATTAGGGAACACAGGCATGATATACAGTGTGAGCAGTGTTTCATTGAATACATTGTGGATCTTTCAGTGGGCAGGTAGGCATAGTTTATATTCCAAATGGCTGATCTTTGTGAGTATGGGAAATGGGCCTGTCCATTTGTTGGCTAGTTTCTGTTTTGGCTGAGGGAGATAAAGGTTTGTTGTGTCCAACCAAACTTTATTGTTGGCATTGTAGGTGTGCACTGCACATCAGTGAGTGTTGTACTGTTTCTTCATTATGGATGCCACTTTTTCAAGGGTGGTGCATGTTTCATCATGTATTTTGAACATAGTGGTGGCAAAATCAGAAGAGACCAGTGTGATAGTATGAGAACATGTTGTTTGGGTCATGTTGGAATGATGACCATAGTTGACAAAGAACAGTGACTTGCCTGTTGCAGAGTGGACATGGTTGTTATGTTGGAAAGCTGCAAGAGCTAACCACTTGACTCAGTCATCTTGCCAATAATTGATGAAGAGTCATAAGTACTTTTTGACTTCTTGGTTGATCCTTTCAGTCTGCCCATCAGTTTGTGGATGGTATGTAGTGGATGCATTCTAGCAGACATTAGGGAGTTTATATAAGTCATCTAGGAATTTGGACATGAATTGTGGTCCTCAGTCAGAGGTGACCATCTAGAGCATACCATACTTTGCATAAACTTTGTCCCACAGGATTTTTGCCCACCCTTTGGATGTTAGTTCTGTTGAACATGTGATTGAGATAATCACTGTTGAGAAGTGATCAATAATGATGATGATCATGTCATAACCATTACAGTCTGACAGCTCCATGATTATATCTACTGAGATGTGGGTCCAAGATGATTGAGGCATTTCATTGGGGTGGAGTGGTGCTGCATGTGCCTGTGTTGTAGATTTTCCCTGCTGGCAGGTCTTACATCCCTTCACATACTGTTCAATGTCTTGCCCCATATTTGGCCACCAGTATTCCTGTAAGACTAATTCCTTAGTCTTTGTGATTCCCAGGTGTCTTCTGGTTATGTGGTTATAGTATGTGGTGATAATCTTGCCACATAGTCCTTGATCCCAGGAAATATAGATCCACTCATCATAGTAGATCATCCCTCTCTTCTTTATCATGCCTCATTCATGGTTCAGAGACAGAGCCACTCATTGGTCCCATTTGCTACTGTCTCTGGTCACACTCTTGATCTGTTCATGGATTTCTTCCTCTGTCAGCATAATCATAGCCCTGAAATGTTTGGGCCTTAATAGCATTACTCCTTTGTTATCTGTTCCTCTCTGATTGTGATCTGCTCCTCAGCTGAGGAGGTCTGCTTTCTTGTTGGCAGTTCTGGTCTTGTGATGAAGCATATACTGGTACTGGCTCAGCTCTATCACCCACTAAGCCTGTCATTGATTAAGTTTTTGTGGCTGTCAGAAGTATCAAAGGTTTTGGTGATCAGTCCATACTTTGAATGCTTGTTTGGCACCAATGAGATAGTGTCACCATTCTTCTAGGGTGAGCATTATTGCAAGCAATTCTTTGTTGTAGATTTCATGGTTTTGCTCAGTCATTATTAAGGCTTTTGATAGAAACAATACTGGTCACCATTTTCCATCCTGTTCTTGGGATAACACAGCACTGATAGCCCCCTCACTTGAGTCTGCCTTGACTCAGAACTTGCCATCCTGGATGGGATGGTGAGTACTACATCTTCTGCCAGTTGTCATTTTAGGTCATTGAAGGCAACCTGTTGCAATTGTCCCCAACTCCAAGGGGTGTTTCTAGTTAATTGCATCATTGGGCAGACTATCTTGCTATAGTCTCAAATGAACCAGCAGTAGAAGTTTGTGAACCCAAGGAAGGATTGGAGTTTCTTCTTCTTTGTTGGCTCCAGCCATTCTACTATGCTTGCAACTTTGATGGGATCCATGCAGATACTCCCCTCACTGATGATCACTCCAAGGTATTTGGTTTCTAATACCTCGAACTCGCATTTCTCTGCTTTCAGGAACAGCTTGTGTTTCCTCATTAGGGCTAGTACCTGTTGTACTAATTCTTGATGTTTCTCCTTTATTTTTGATATGATGAGAATATCATCTAGGTAGATGGTTACTTTTCCAGTGGTGATGAGGTCTCTGAAGATGTCATTCATCATCTATTGGAAAGTGGCTGGTGAGTTCATGAGCCTAAAGAACATGACTGTCAGCTTGAAAAGCCTGTGGTTCATCCTGAAAGCAGCCTTCTATTCATCACCTTCTTTGATGTGCATATTGTTATATCCCCAGCAGATGTCAAGTTTGGTATAGTACTTGGCTCCCCAGAGTTTGTCCATCAGTTCCAAGATCAGGGGAAGAGAATAATAATTTTTAATCATCATTTCATTCAGCTTCTGGTAATCCTGAACTGGTCAAAGTTTGCCATCCTTCTTTTTGATGAAGAAGAATGGGAAAGCTATTGGGGACTTTGATGGCCAGATGCATCCACTGGAAAGGTTTTTATCCAGGAACTCGTCAAGCTCCTGCTGTTCCTGGTTACTGAGTGGGTATGTCTTGCAGTCCAGATTGGCATTGGCATTAGAGATCAGTTTGATCACATGATTCCATAGTTTTAGTTTAGGGAGTTCATTGAAACTCTCTTTCTCAAAAAGGTCCTTGAAGTTCTGTGCCCATTCCAGCACCATCTCTTTGAATGTCTTCTCTTCCTTTCCTGCATTGGCCTTCACTGCCAGATCATTGGCATGATGCATGGCCCATATATGTAAAGCCTGCTGGATGTCAATGGCAAGGATAGTTTTGCTATCCTCTATTTCTTCATCCCACCAATCCTCAGGGTCTTTATCAGGTAATTCAAAGGGGATTTTTTGGCACTTGCAGCATGTGAATGTGATCTTCCTGGTCTTCCAGTTGATCAGAGGATTATGGTGGATCAACCAGTCATGGCCAAGGAATACCTCCTTCATTCTGAGGTCAGTGACCACTAGATCAATTCGCTCACAGTGATCTCCAATGGTGAGTCACAGTTCAATGAACTCAGTTATCAATCCAGCTTGGTTATTCATTCCATCTGCATTATAAACTGGGATTGGAGCAATGGTAGCTCTTGTCAGCAGTTGGTGCTTAGTGATGAAAGCATGGGTAATTGAGCTACTAGTGCATCTGCTATTGATTAATATGGTCATCACATGCATAGAGTGGTTCATAAGGGTTTTGATCTGGGCTTTGACCATTAGGTCTCATTCCATTGATATACAGGCTACATGACCAGCCCTATAATTTGCAAATTCTGCATAATACACTAGAATATGCTAGTAACTGAGAATCATTAGCTAATAGAGGACTATGGCTGAGGCTCTGAGCTGATAGTCATGCTAGTCACCAATACTAAGTCCAAAAGGGACTTTGTAAAATAACATGGCCTAAGGATAAAAATCCTAAGTCAGGTTTGAGCTTAGAAAAGTTGAGCATCACATCTTGGAAAATACTAAGTCCAAGTTGGACTTAGAAATGGTACCTCAAATGGGGCCAATTCTACATGCCACTAAGACAAGTATATTCTAAGACAGCTAGAGGCATAATACCATAGCCAGTTGTGGAGTATGGAGTAAAGATAGCATCATCCAGGAGAAGTAAGAAGAGAGACCCAATGATCTGTGGCTAGCACTGTGAGTTTTGACTCAAATGCCTAAGTCCAAATTTTCTAGATATCAGATGACCTAAAGGACTTAGAATTGAGAGGAATAGAGTGGATAGGACTGGTTGACCAGGCCTGACTGGGCCTGATCAATCAAGCTACTAAGAATAACTCAGAGGATTAAAACTCTGAGTAGACAGAAAGGAGTTAGGTACCCACATGCACTGTAGGCTTAAAATAAAGCTGTGTGGTGGTCAGGTGGGTCTGGGCAAGCCTAGGGGAGTCTAGGAGTGCCGCCATTCCAGAATAATGGTGCGATTCAGGTTTAAACAGGAGAAATATTATTTTGAATACTTTATTTATAGATTCTGTACCTGTTGTTGGTGTAGAAAAGAAGAGAATGGGGGGGGGAAATAGCAAGAAAGCGACCCACCCCCGCATTCAGACCTTCTAGCCCACTGTAGCTGGTCCCTGGGACAACGGATTTTGAGTTCTGCTTCAACTTAGTGATTTATTTAAGTTGCTTTGTCACTTAGAGAGAATTAGATTGGAATAATAACTATATTTTGGGTTTCAGATTAATTTTAGTTCCAAACTATAAGGGTTTCAGCATCAGAGTACAAGTTCTTTGGTTTTGAGGACCAGTAGCCAGCCAAGAGTGCAGCTAGTCAAGCCTAAGTGCTTGATAGACTTAGTATTTGGGTTTCAAAGTTCATTGGGTTTTGGAATATTCTAAGTTGATTTGAAGTGCAATTTTGCATTGATTCTAAGTCCTAATTATACTTAAACATTGCTATAAACTACTCTCATGAGTATTGCATCTTAGAAAGCAAGATAGAGTTGAATAACTGTCTTTATTGACTGTTTCTTTGATTTTACTTAAGACTGCAAGAGTGCTTCTATTGTACTTGAAACAACCGACCTCAACTGTATTTGGTGATTGTGTATTGAGTGGTTAGGTGTTGGTGTTTGAGAGTTCATTCCTCATTCACCTCTCTTAGTCACTTAGCTGTTACCAAGCACATCAGCACTCTGCTCATTGTTACTTCAGTTTAGCCTTATGATGGCTAGGTTTCTGTGCACCCTTATTCTCTTCTCTGTTACATGCTTACTGGACTGAGATGCAGTCCATGTATTCTCAATTTTTGCAATTTTACATGCTTGAGCATGGAGAGGGTGTGTCAGTGGCAAAAGTGGTCCTCAAAAACTAGGTACATAAAACTTGTGCCAAGGAAGTCATTGCCAAAATAGTAGAAGGGATGAGAAAGGTGGAATGATGCTGGGCCTTGGAGTGGCTCAACAAACTCTGGAGACCCTGAAGATATGTCTGACAAACCAAGACCCTAGAATGGGACCTGGAGACTAAGGCTCAAATTGAGATACTTATGTCTCACTCCACATTTGCAGTAACTGCCCTGATCAACAGTGGTTGTACTGTGAGCTCAATTAACTGTGCTTTCATCAACAAGCATAAGTTCCTGACTAAGGCAACCACTGCTTCAATTCTCATTTATAGTGCAGACAGAATCAAAAACCAGGCTGGTTTGATAACTGAATTTGTCAAGTTACAGCTCACTATCAGTGATCACTCAGAATGAATCAATCTGGCTGTCACAGAGTTGGGAACTAAGGAAGTCTTCCTTGTCTATGACTGGCTCATCCATCATAACCTGCTTATCAATTGGAAGACCAGGCAGGTCACATTTGCATGATGCCACTGTCAGAAGATTCTCTTCAAACTTCTCAATGAGGACCCTAAGGATAAGTGGGACAAGGAGATGGAGGATGGTGAAACCATCCTTGCTGTTGATTTGCAAAGGGCAATCCAAATTTGAGCCATGCACCATGCCAATGACTTAGTGGCCAAGGCTAATATGGAGAAAGATGAAAGAATGTTTGAGGAGATAGTACCCAAGTGGGCTTGAGACTATTGGAATCTATTCAACAAAGAAAGTTTTGATGAATTACTAGAGCTAAAGCCCTGAGATCATGCAATCAAACTGATCCCAAATGTGAACACCAATATAGACTGTAAAACCTACCCTCTTATGAATTTTGAGCAACAGAAACTCAATAAATTCCTAGACAAAAACCTTTTCAGTGGGAAGATTCGTCTCTCCAAGTCACCAATTGCATCACCATTCTTCTTCATCAAAAAGAAGGATGAAAAACTCTGACTGATGCAGGATTATCAGAAACTAAATGAGATGATGATCAAGAATCATTATCTGCTTCTGCTAATCTCAGAACTGATAGACAAGTTATGGGGGGCACATTACTACACAAAGCTTGATGTCCAATGGGGATATAACGATGTGCACATCAAAGAAGGCAATGAATGGAAGGCCACATTTTGAATGAACCAAGGGCTTTTTGAGTCCATGGTAATATTCTTCAGACTAACCAATTCCTCTGCCATATTCCAGTGGATGATGAATGACATCTTCAAAGATCTCATTGCCACTGGAAAGGTCATGATCTACTTGGATGACATTCTCATCATGTTCAAGACTGAGGAGGAACATTGACAATTGGTTCAGCAGGTGCTTGAATTAATGAGGAAGCACAAACTTTTCCTCAAAGCAGAAAAGTGTGAGTTCAAAGTCCTAGAGATAGAATACCTTGGGATCATTATCAGTGAAGAGAGCATTCAGATGGACCCAATCAAGATAGCAGGAGTGATAGAGTGGCCAGAACTGACAAAGAAAAAGGAACTACAGTCCTTCTTAGAATTTACAAACTTCTACCACTGGTTCATTTGGGACTACAGCAAAATTGTCCATCCAATGACACAGCTGACTGGAAATGCCCTATTGAGTTGGGGCATCTCTCAGCAATCCATCTTTAATGACTTCAAATGACAACTCACAGAAGATATCATCCTCACTATTCTGACTCAAGAGAGAAGGTTCTGAGTTGAAGCCAACTCAAGTGAAGGCATGATCAGAGCAGTCCTATCTCAAGAACAGGGAGGCAGATAGAGACTGGTGGCTTTTCTTTCCAAGGCTTTAATGGTGACCAAGTGAAACTATGAGATTTACAATAAAGAACTACTTGCAATTATGCTCACTCTTGAGGAATGGAGACACTACCTGATTAGAGCAGTCCAGACCTTTGAGGTCTGGACTGATCATCAGAATCTTTGATATTTCTGCACACCTCAAAAACTTAATTGCCATCAAGTATGATGGGTCATAGAGTTGTCACAATATGAATACACACTACATTACAAAGCTGGAATAGCTAACAAGAAGGCAGACCTCCTTAGCTGATAAGCAGATCATGATCAAGAAGGGGACAACAATGAGGAAGTAGTGCTGCTGAAGCTGAAGCACTTCAGGGCTATGATAATGTTGATAGAGGAGAAGCTCCATGAATGAATTAAGAGTGCCATATGGATAACAGTAAATGGAATCAGTATGTGGCCCCATCTCTAAACTATGAGCATGGAATAATGAAGGATGGAGGATTGATCCTTTACAATAGAAGAATTTACATGCTTTGCAATCAACAACTTCATGGTGAGATCATTGCCACCTGCCACAATCATGTGACCACAAAACACCCCAGAATCACCAAAACCAAGGAGCTAATACTTCAGGAATATTGGTGGCCCAAATTAGGGCAGGACATAGAGCAATATGTCAAAGGATGTGAGACATGTCAGAGAGGAAAATCATCCATACAGCCACATGCTGCGTTACTCTATCCTAATGAGGTGCCCACAACAATCTGGACCCACATTTCAGTGGACATAGTGACTGGATTACCAGACTGCAATGGATACAACACTATTCTCATCATCATTGATTGATTCTCAAAAGTGATCATCTCAATTGCATGCTCAACAGAATTGACATCAGAAGGATGGGGGAAAATTCTATATGACAAAGTTTATGTAAAATATGGAATGCCATAAGTCATCATTTCAGATTGAGGACCTCATTTTGTCTCTAAATTCCTCAACAACTTGTATCAACTCCTAAATATATGATGCAACATGTTGACTGCATATCATCTCCAAATGGATGGACAAATGGAATGCATCAACCAGGAGATCAAAAAGTATCTCTGACTTTTCATCAGCTATTGACAAGATGATTGGGTCAAATGGCTTGTGCTCACTGCATTTCAGCACAATAACCATATTCACTCTGCCACCAGAAAAACACTATTCTTCATCAACCTCAGCCACCATCCTAATGTGGCACATATGAAACATGCCTATACCTCCACCCCAGCTTTGTCCAACTTTGCACATACAATGACTAAGATTCACAATAAAAATTGTATTATCCTTGAAAAAGCAGCATCCTCTATGAAGAAACAATATGATAAACATTGCTGTGCAGCCTATAAATATAATGTTCATGACAAAGTCTGGTTAGATACCACCAATCTACACCTCCTCCAACTGAAGCAGAAGTCAGCCAATAAATAAACAGGGCCATTTTCTATCATAGCCAAAATCAGTCAATCCTCCTACAAATTATGTCTCCCTCTGGGTTGGAAAGTTCATGACATTTTCAATGAAACTCTCTTAACACCATATATCACTCCTGTGTTTCTAAATCAGGAACAACCACCTCCACTCCCTCTGGATCTGATTGATGATGAAGAACACTATGAAATAGATCAAATTCTCAGTCATAGATACTGCAAAATTCACACACACAGAGGAGACATGACAATTACAACTGATTACCTCATTAGTTGGAAAGGATATGGCCCAGAATCCAACCAATAGGTTAATGAAAGAGAGATGGATGCAGATGAAGCCATATATAAATATGAACTATCCTTAAATTAAGCTATCAGGATAATGGTCTTAAGAAGAGGGTAATGTTATGATTTTTTCTTTTTTCTTTGCTTTAACCCCTATCTATGCTTAGTCAGAGTGTCTAGACCAGTGCTTAGGACTATGGGACTATGGCTTAATTATCACAACTAGCCCAGTTTGTTATTGTCTTTTAATGTGACAACAATACTCAATAACACAATAACTCTTTTATGGACAGTAGTGATACTCAAGGACTACAAGCACAAAGACCTGAACAGACACAATAAGTAGTAGTATATTTATCAAACCCTATGAATGGTATATAAGTAGAATAGCTCTTGCTGTAGTACTCCAGCTTTGAGCCAAAGTTTTATCTTCACCATTCTATCTCAAGCCACTTGAATAGCCTTGACATATAATGACATATGAATGCATATAGTGAACTTGGCCATGACTATATGAAGATGATACAGTGGCTATTTATCACATGTAGCTTAGGCTTAACAAAGACAAGTTTGCTTGAGGTGAAATAGTATAGAATAAACTTTAGCTCAAAGCTGGATATCTATAGCAAGAGCTATACTACTTATATATGGTTCCATTCTGTGATAATTATAGTTCTACTAATTGTGTGTTTCTGTGTTATAGTACTTATCACCTCTGGTCATTGAGGATGAAACAATGACATATAGTCTGTTAGTGAGACATTTATTGTTGCCTAAAGGACAATAGCATGAGTTATCTATTGTGGTTGCATAATCCTCTCATGCTCATCTGTAAGTGCCTGAGATTAAATAGATGCTCTGATAAGATTAAAAAAAAGATAAAAGATAAGAAAAAATCATAATATTACCTCTTCCTTAAGACTATCATCCTGATGGATCATTCTAGAGAGAGTTGATAGTCATAGATTATATCATCAGCATTTATGTGACATTCATTGATCTATAATTTGACTCTGGATCATACTCCTTCCAGCTGACAAGATAGTTGACAGTAGTGTGTGTACCACTACTATATGCTCTAACTTTGTACATTTTGTGATGAAGGATTTGATCAACTTTATAATGTTCTTTATCTTCAATCAAGATAAGTTTGAGCAGTAGTGGTTTTTTCTGAGTAGGAAAGGCAGGTGTGATATATGGCATTAGGAGAGATTTGTTAAAGACTGAATGGATGTGCCAGGTGTTAGGCAGTTGGAGAGGATAGATGGAAGTGCCAACTTTCACAAGGATCAGAAATAGTCTGGTGCATTTGTCAGCCAGCTTTTGCTTTGGTCAAGGCAGGTGAAGATTGGTAGTGTCAAGCTACATCTTGTCATTAATGGAATATTCATGCACCAGGTGTCAGTGTTTGTTGTACTGAGTTTTCATAGTAGAGGCAGCTTTCTCAAGTGCAACATGTATTTTGTTATGGATGAAAGACATAACAGTCACAAAGTCAGAAGATGTCAGGGTTGAGGTGTAGTGTTATTTGGTTATAGTGACATGTGGATGTTGATTTGGCCACCAATACTCTCATAAGACCAGCTCCTTCATCTTTGCAATTCTGAAGTGCCCTGTAGTAATGTGGTCATAGTGTATAGTAATGATCTCTCTTCAAAGACCATGATCACAAGGAATATAAATCTGGCCATCATAATAAATGAGATTGTTGACCTTCATCATTCTCCTATCATGATTGATAGAAGGAGCAATACATTGATTCCACAAATTTGAGTGTCATATAGTGCTCTTGATCTGCTCATAGATCTCCTCCTCTGTTAGCATTATCATGGCCTGAAAGTGTTCAGACTTTAATAGCATGACTCCATTGTTGTCCTCCCCCTCTGGTTGTGATCTGCCTGTCTGCTTAGTAGATTGGCCTTCTTGTTGGCTGTTTCAGCCTTGTGGTGTAGTATATATTGATATTCTGAGAGCTCTGTGATCTAATGGGCCTGTTATCAATTTAGCTTCTGGAGGGACTGAAAGTATCAAAGGTTCTGATGGTCCATCCATATTTCAAAGGTTTGCAATATTCTGATTAGATAATATCTCCACTCTATGAGTGTAAGCATGATCATCAACAATTCCTTGTCATATATCTCATAGTTGCATTCCATGATAGTTAGTGCCTTGGAGAGGAAGATGACTGATCACCACCTTCCATTCTGTTTCTGATATAATATAGCACCTATTGTTCCTTCACTTGAGTCAGCCTCTATCTGAAATTGTCCTTCCTCTGTTGGTATGGCAAGTACCACATCCTCTGCCAGTCATCACTTCAAGTCTTTGAATATTGATTGCTGGGCTGGGCCCTATGTCCAGAGTGTGTTTCTTATGAGTTGAGTGATGGGATAGACTATTTTGCTGTAGTCCTAAATAAACCAGTAGTAGAAGTTCATAAATCTGAGGAAGGACTGCAGCTTCTTCTTTCTCATTGGTACTTGTTAAGCTCAAGCAACATGTGATAGACTGACACATGATAAACTAACATGGCTTCACATTTGAGCCTTCCATTAGAGTCTGCGCTAGGACAGTCCTTGTGTGTTTCAAGGCATAGAGATAGCTCGAGAGTAGAATGAGGGTGTATAAACTTTAGCTC
>NW_025064938.1:90131-119840 GCF_019112545.1 Guyanagaster necrorhizus
TTTCTGGGATCCTGACTAAGCGTGAATAGGGGAAAAGAAAGAAAAAGGAAGTAAAATCATAACATTACCCCCTCCTTAAGACCATTGTCCCAATAGCTTAATTTAGGGATAATTCATAGTCTTGTATGGCCGCATCTGCATTCATGTTTTTCTCGTTAACCCATTGGTTTGATTCAGGCCTGTAACCCTTCCAGCTGACAAGGTAATCTACTGTTGTTGTCATTCTGCCGTCTTTTGCCTTGATTTTTTGTAGTTTATGGTTCAATACTTGATTGACTTTGTAGTGTTCCTCGTCATCAACTAAGTCTGGTGGTGGTGGGGGCAGATGTTCCTGATTAGGGAAGGCAGGTGCGATGTATGGGGATAATAGGGTTTTGTTGAAGACATCATGTATTTTCCAGGTTGGTGGCAGTCACAGTTTATAAGCGCTGTTACCAATCTTTGCCAGCACTGAGAAGGGGCCAGTGCGCTTGTCGGAGAGTTTGTGTTTTGGTCATGGCAGGTGTAAGTTTGTTGTATCAAGCCAGACCTTGTCGTTGATGGAGTATGCATGAGTGGGGTGTCGGTGTTTATCGTATTGGGATTTCATTGTTGCCACTGCTTTTTCAAGTGTGATTTTTGTTTCTTTGTGAATTTTCATCATTGTTGATGTGAATTTGGCTGAGGCTGGTGTGGATGTGTGATTTTGCCCCATGTGGGCAATATTGGGGTGTCAGCCATAATTTACAAAGAATGGTGTCTTCCTGGTTGTGGAATGGATGTGGTTGTTATGTTGAAAGGCTGCTAATGCTAGCCATTCCACCCAGTCATCTTGTTGGTAGTTAATAAAGAGTTGTAGGTATTTTTCAACCTCTTGGTTTGCTCGTTCAGTCTGACTGTCAGTCTGGAGATGGTACGCCGTTGAGGCATTCCATTTGATATGAAGTAGATGATAGAGGTCATCGAGGAATTTGGACACAAATTGCAGGCTGCAATCTGAGATGACTACCTGAGGCATCCCATACTTTGCATAGATCTCATTGCGAAGAATTTTTGCCCATCCTTCAGAGGTAAGTTCCATTGAACAAGCGATAGGGATGATGGCTTTTGAAAAGCAGTCAACGACGACCAGAATTGCATTGTATCCATTATAGTCTGGTAGACCAGTGATCATGTCTACTGAGATATGAGTCCATGGTGTTGATGGTATTTCATTGGGGTGTAGTGGTGCCACTGGGAGCTGAGTGGATGCCTTTCCCCATTGACAAACTTTGCAGGCTTTGATATAAGTTGTGATGTCTGCTTCTAGTTTTGGCCACCAGTATTCTCATAGAACCAATTCTTTAGTTTTGGCTATACCAGGATGTCTGGCGGTGGTGTGATCATGGCACATCATGATGATTTCCTCTTGAAGACCAGGATCCCTCGGGATGTAAATTCATCCATCGTATCGGATCATCCCTCCCTCCTTGGTCATGCCCCTTTCATGGTTGAGTGATGGGGCCACTTGCTGATCCCACTTTCGGCTGTCCCTCGTGGCACTCTTGATCTGCTCATGGATCTCTTCTTCAGTTGGCATTATCATGGCCCTGAAATGCTCGGATCATAATAATGTGACTCCCTCATTGTCAGATCCTCCTTGGTTGTGGTCTGCTCGTCGACTCAGTAGGTCGGCTTTCTTGTTTGCCACTCCCACCTTATGGTGCAGGGTGTACTGATATTGGCTAAGTTCTGTGACCCATTGGGCTTGCTGCCAATTCAGCTTTTGAGGTTGATGGAAATACCAAAGGTTTTGGTGGTCCATCCATATTTCGAATACCTCAGTTGCCCCTATCAGGTAGTGTCACCATTCCTCCAGGGTGAGCATTATTGCGAGTAACTCCTTGTCATAAATTTCATAGTTCCTTTCGGTGATGGAGAGGGCTTTGGAGAGGAATGCAACAGGTCACCACCTTCCTCCTTGTTCCTGTGATAGTACGGCCCCTATTGCTCCTTCACTGGAGTCTGCTTTGACATGGAACTTCCTGTCTTGCGATGGAATTGCTAGGACTATGTCCATCCTGATTTGACCTTTCAGCTCCATGAAAGTGGCTTGTTGGGAGTGTCCTCATGTCCAAGAGGCGTTACCAGCGAGCTGAGTCATTGGTCGTACAATCTTGCTGTAGTCGCAAATGAACCACTGATAGAAGTTGGTGAATCCTAAAAAGGATTGTAATTCCTTCTTCTTGGTCGGCTCTGGCCATTCTGTCACTCCCGCCACTTTGATTGGATCCATTCTTATGCTCCTTTCACTAATGATGACCCCCAAGTATTTGGTCTTGAGTGTTTCAAATTCGCACTTCTTGGCCTTGAGGAATAGTTTGTGTTTCCTCATAAGCGCCAGTACTTGGTGCACCAGTTTCCTGTGCTCCTCCTTGGTTTTCGACATGATCAAGATGTCGTCAAGATAGATCATGACCTTTCCAGTGGCAATGAGATCTTTGAATATGTTGTTCATCATCCATTGAAAGGTATTGGGGGAATTGGTAAGACTGAAGAACATCACCATGGGCTTGAACAGCCCTTGGTTGGTTCAGAACGCCACCTTCCACTTGTCTCCTTCCTTGATCCTGATGTTGTTGTACCCCCATCAGACGTCCAACTTGGTATAGTATTTGGCCCCCCTGAGCTTGTCCATCAACTCCGAGATCAAGGGGAGGGGGTACCGATTTTTGATGGTCATTTCATTTAGCTTTCAATAGTCCTGTATGGGTCGAAGCTTCCCATCCTTCTTCTTTACAAAGAAGAAGGGTGAGGCCATGGGGGACTTTGAAGGGCGAATCCTTCTGCTGGAGAGGTTCTCATCTAAGAACTTGTCGAGCTCTTGCTGCTCCTGATTGCCAAGAGGGTAAGTCTTGCAATCAAGATTAGCATTAGCATTAGGCATCAGCTCGATGGCATGGTCCCAGGGTTTCGGGGCAGGGAGTTCATCAAAGCTTTCCTTCTCGAAGAGGTCCCGGTAATCTCATGCCCACTCGGGTACCATTTCCTCGAAGGTCTTTTCCTCCCTTCCTTCATTGGCTTTGGCCGCCAAGTTATGGGCATGGTGCATTGTGTGAATGCATATCTCCTCCTGGAGATTTACTGTGATGATTGTTTCTCTGTCCTCCATTTCCTTGTCCCACTAGTCTTCTGGATCCCCATCAGGTAATTCAAAGAGAGTTTTCCTACAGCGACATCTCACAAAGGTGATCCATCTGGTTTTCCAGTTGATCAAGGGGTTATGATGTATAAGCCAGTCATGGCCTAAGAAGATCTCCTTTGTCCCAAGATCTGTTACTGCTAGATTGATTCGTTCCAAGTGATCCCCGATGGTGAGTCGTACTTCAACAAATTTGGTGATCGACCCAGCCTGGTTCTTTGTTCCATCAGCATTATATATGGGAATAGGGGCTGCAGTTGCTTGGGTCGGGAGTTTGTGTTCTGCTACGAAAGCTCGATTGATTGAGCTTCCAGTGCAGCTGCTGTCAATCAGGGTGACTACCGAATGTTTGGAGCATGATGTCAGGGTCTCTATCTGGGCCTTGGTGGTTAAGTCCCATCCAGGGGTTTTTGAGCAGTAAATAAAGCTTCATGGCTTTCGTAGTTCGTCAAGCCATTCAAGCACCTTGGGCCACTCTGCCCCTTGTATCTCTTTGATAGTTTCATTGGCTGCTTCTATGGTTTGGGTTGGGTGGACCCAGTTGATCAACATGGCCTTGGCTGCTTCCCTGGTCCTGGCTTCGATGATGGCCTGCCAGGTCCATTCAGTATCAAAGGGTTTGAGCCATGTTTGGGGACTCTCTGTCCTGGTTTGGCCCAAAGGCGATTGAGTTTTTGTTTGCAGTTCAGAGGTGTGCATAGTAATTGTCTGGGGTATATTCGAATGCATACATAGCAGTGACATTTTCATAACTACAGGAGCTGCATGAGTCCGACTAGTGGTCATGGGGGGCACACCTCTTGTCTCTCTGGCCAGTTCAGTGGAACTGCTCACTGGCTGGCCATATCTTTTACCTCCTCGACTTTTGTTTCTGATCCAAGTTCTTCTTCTTCCTTTTGTAACTCAGCGATCTGGGCTTGGATGTCTTCGCAGGTGCACTTCTTCTTCGGACAGTCTTTGGCCATGTGACTCTTCTGCCTGCAGTTGAAGCACTTCCCTTCTTTCTTCATCCTATCAATGTCCATCAGCTTTCCTGCACCAGTGTATGTCATTCCTGTTCTGGTTTTTTGGCTTCCGTAGATTGGGGACTGAGAGGGTCCTGATGATTTCCCAGCAGTTTGCCCTGACTTGTTTGGGGTTGGTGGGGTCAGCTTCTTGATGTAGTCTTGCAGTGTCGACAATTCTGCTTTCTGCCTTTGTCGCTCCTTGTACATCTCGATGATCCTTTCCTTCCACTCATTATATCTGATGGGCATCAGTAATTTGATGCCCATTGCCAAGATCATCATGAGGTACAAAGAGGGGACCCCTCATTTGAGTGCCTCAACCATTCTTCCATCATTCGCAACATCCTCCCAGATTCTGGCTAGCTTGGTGAGTTGTTCCAGCTCGTTGAAGTAGTCTGTCGCCGCCTTATCTCCCATCTTATATTCCTTGATCTTTTGTTTGTGCACTTCCTGTACCACCAGGTCAATGAATTTGTCATTTAGCATGCATTTGAAGACCGGCCAAGAGGGGTATCAGTAGTGGCCCCTTGTGGTGCATCGAAAATTCCAGGAGATCAGGATCCACCATGTCTTGGCTTTGTCTTCTAGGTAGAAAGTGGTGAAGGCAACTTTATTCATGTCAATCCCTAGGTATCCAATGTAGACTTTGAAGTATTGCTCGCAGTCCACCAGAAACCTGTCTATGTCGTCGGAGATCCCCTTGAAGGGGCAGGGTTTACGAAGAAGGTCAGGGTGGCATTGGAGAACATTGGCATTGTTGGGTAGGGCATTCATCAGATTGGGCCATCCGTCGAATGGTGGTTGCTCCCATTCCGTCGGCAGTCCTGGGGACGAGTGCAGTGAGTGGTCATCAGCAACCAGGCTTCCTTTTGGTTCTACGATCCAGATGATTATTCCATCTCATACAATAAACCCTAGGTGAGTGGCCTCGGGGTCATCCTGCACTGGTTCCTTTCCTTTTCCACTTGGCCTGGCTTGGTCTGGGGGAGGCTGTCCCCCAAGGAGTCGGCTCCCCTTGCCAGTCCAAGAATTTCAAATTTCCTGGGTCTGCCATGTCAGCTGTCTTCAGGTTTGATTAAGCTGTGAAGCCATGCTTCAGATCGAGGGGTCAGGCTGGCTTCGGATTGAAGGGGCAGTGTATATTGCTCATTTCAGCAGGATGGGTGGGGTTCGTGGCATGGGTGCTGGTAATTTTGGCTTGTTATCAGATTGATATGGGGGTATCAGCATGAGCAGGTCTTCTGGGTGCTGCTTGCCATATTCCTTCCATGTGTATTCTGTCATGGCATACTGTAAAATTTTCCTTTTCTCAGTATTTTCTGCATACCAATATTCCAATCCTAAGGACGTCGCCTGCCAGTGCACGTCTTGCCATAAAAAACTTCTTTCTTGTTCATACAATTCCTGATACTCCCTGTTCCTCACTCTTTCCACTTCTTCTTTCAAGGCTTCTTCATCGGTATCTTCCCCTGTTCTTTCAAGCTGTTGTCTGTATGAATATGGGCCCTCACTGTCCTCGTCACTCTCCTCATCGCCCTCATCCCCACTGTCCTCTTTCTCAAGGAGGGAACTGATGGGTGGGTCATAGATGGACAGCACAACTGGTCATAGGGTCACTGGAGACCCTTGAGCCATTCTGGGTACTGGGCCTGGCAGTGTTAGTGTCATCCCCTGGGCTTGTTCAATGGATAGGCGGGTTTCTGAGCCAGCAATAGCATGTTCCTCCATGCGCTCACACCTCCTCCAATTCTCGGCTATAAAGGCTGAAGTGTCATTGGAACTTGGGATTGAGGAACTGTTGTGTGACCCTGCTACCCAAGAATTGCTGGAGAGCCCTGTTGGAGACATGGGCATTGTCTGGTACTCGGAGCCCATAGGCTCCGAGGACAGAGTCAGTGTCTGAGGAAATGGTATCAGTTCAGGCAGGGTATTCAGGAGTAGAGGGTTGGTTGTCCCCAGTTTGTCCTCACCTGATGGTCTCATTCCAGCTAATGATGCTGGTGGGTCCTGTCCATGGGTCCTTGTCTGAGTCGGGCTCCCTGAAGGGGGATCCCAAGTCGGTGTGGAGTCTGTACCAGCCTGGGGAGGCTGACCCCATCTGCTCGGCCTCTTCTCTCCTCCTCTGTGCCCTTCCTTGTTGATCATACTCTGAGGCCTCATATCACTCTCTGGCCTCTTCCCATACGTAATTGGTGAGCTCTTCCTGGGTTTGCCTGATTTCTTCTTGTCAGGCTTGGTTCTGCTGCTGCTGCTGTATGGCGTCGTTGTAATTAAAGGGGACCATAAGATCCCAGTCCAGAAATACCCACTGGATAATTCTGTCTCGGGCTGCCCTTCCTCTTGTGCTGGTGGTCCCATCTTCAGGCCCACTGCCCATGTGGAGGTGTCAGTAGGGATCCCCTGCTGCCAAGATGGTGATTTCAACATTCACGTAGTCAGGGTGTATGGTTCTCCCATGTGGGTTGTTAATCTCCAGCCTACTGACGGACTGGCTGGAGTCAGAGTCGGGCTCAGTGGGGGTCTTGGGGGGGTCACAGGGGGAGTCGGGGCTTTGGCAGGGTCTTGGAGCCATCTGAGTGGCATCAAGGGAGTCCCGAGCACAGTTTCCAATCCCTGAGGGAATTGGGGAGAGGGGATGCTCAGAGGGTGGGGCTGCTGGAGCGACATCATCGGAGACCTCCTCAGGCTCCTGAGTGATGTTCGTCATCCATGGGTTCTGGAACCCTGTGAGGGCAGGGTGGCAGTTTCTGCTGTTTCGTTGGGGAGGGTATTGGGGTCTTTCTTCCTCATGAAGGCTCCCTGAATTCGGGTTGTTATCCCTGGTTTCTGATAGGGGTCACTCTTGTGGCTGGAAGGATGTTCTGATAGAGGTGGAGATGTCATGGAAAGGAAGGTCGGAGGTTACGTTTCATAGTATCTGTTGTATCTGCTGGAACACCTGATAGTGCCTGATTATCCAAGCTGTTACTGATTGTCATCTGCAGCAGAGGGTAATGATGATGAGAAGTCCAAGTAAAGTTCTGATAATGGAAGTGATAAGCTCAAAAAAGTCATGGTTCAAATCGGTGGTTGTTGCTGGGGGCATTTGGTTTCTCAGCACAATTGGGCTTGAGAAAGGGAAGGTAGAAGCTTCAAGCTAATTGTTAAGCTCAAGCAACACATGATAGACTGACACATGATAAACTAACATGGCTTCATGTTTGAGCCTTCCGTTAGAGTCTATGCTAGGACAGTCCTTGTGTGTTTCAAGGCATAGAGATAGCTCGAGAGTAGAATGAGGGTGTATAAACTTTAGCTCGAAGCTGGATTGTAATCCAGCTAGGTGAGCTCCTTAAATATCGTACAGGTTGAACTATTAATATGGCTACCTAATTGTGTGTTTCTCTGGTGATTGTCCCCATTGTCCTTGGGTGTCGCAACTGTTCATAAGAGTAATTGTGCATCGTTGAAAGGTGGTGGTGTGGGTGGTGGTGTGGGTGATCTTTGTGATGACTCAGCCTTTCCCACCATTCTGATCACCTGCTTTTCTGGGATCCTGACTAAGCGTGAATAGGGGAAAAGAAAGAAAAAGGAAGTAAAATCGTAACAGTACTAGCCATTCTATCACTCTGGTTACCTTCACCAGATCCATTCTGATGCTTTCTTTGCTAATGATAACCTTGAGATACTCAGTTTCTAGCACCTCAAACTCACACTTCTTAGTCTTGAGAAATAATTTATCTTTCTTCATCAGAGTAAGAATCTATCACACAAAGGTTTTGATGCTCATCCTGATCCTTTGATATAATAAAGATATCATCAAGATAGATCATAACCTTTCTCATGGCTATGAGATCCTTAAAGATGTTGTTCATCATCCACTGAAAAGTCACCAGTGAGTTAGTCAACCCAAAGAATATAACAGTGGGCTCAAAAAGTCTCTGATTAGTCCGGAATGTGTTAGGCCCAAGCGTCACGTGAGCGAATACATGTGATAAACAGGTGTTCCTTCGCACTTTGAGGAATCACCTGAGTTCACTATATGTATATCCGAGCGGTGTGACTCAAGGTCAGATATAGACTCGAGGTAGAATGGTATGTATAAACTTTAGCTCGAAGCTGGGGTATACCAGCGAGAGCTGTCGATCTTAAATATTGTACAGGTAATACTAATAATACGACTACTTATTGTATCGATCTGTGTCCATGGTGCTCGTTACCCTTGAGCATCGTTGTTGTGCATAAAAGGGTAATTGTGCATTTGTCGTTGTCGTCGTATCTAGGCGGCTCAGTTGTGCTTACTAAGCCTTTCCCATGGTCTCGTGTCCTGACTAAGCCTGAATAGGGGTAAGAAAAAGAAAAAGGGAAAAATCGTAACATTACCCCCTCGTTAAGACCATCGTCCCGATGGCTTAATTAAGGGATAATTCATATTCGTGTATCGCTGTCTCCGTGTTCATATATTTTTCGTTTACCCACTGATTCGATTCCGGTCCGTACCCCTTCCAGCTGACTAGGTAGTCAACCGTCGTTGTCATTCCGCCCCCTTTTGCTTTGACATGCCGTAGTTTGTGATCGAGGATTTGGTCGATTTCGAAGTGTTCCTCGTCATCGATGAGCTCCGGTGGTGGGGGCGGTGGGCGTTCCTGGTTAGGGAAGGCTGGCCCTATGTAGGGGTTTAGGAGTGATTCGTTGAAGACGTCATGGATTTTCCAAGCTTTTGGTAGGCGAAGTTTGTACGTGCTTGGGCCTATGGCTTTTAGAACTGTGAAGGGGCCTGTTCGTTTATCGTCGAGTTTCTTTTTTGGGCACGGTAAGTGAAGGTTTGTTGTGTCCAGCCATACTTTGTCGTTTGGCTGGTATACCCGACTTGTGCGCCGGTGTTTGTCATAGTTCCTTTTCATCGTTGTTGCAGCCTTTTCCAAAGCAATTTTTGTCTCGTTATGGATTTTTTCCATGGTGGTGGCGAAATCAGAGGATGCGGGTGTAGTCGTATGAAGGCGACTTGTCTGAGTCACGTGAGGGTGTCGTCCATGGTTAATAAAGAATGGGGTTTTTCCCGTTGCAGAATGTACACGGTTGTTATGCTGAAAGGCTGCAAGTGCAAGCCATTCAGTCCAATCGTCCTGTCGGTAGTTGATGAAAAGCCATAAGTACTTTTCAACTTCTTGATTAACGTGTTCCGTTTGACCATCCGTTTGAGGGTGATAGGCGGTGGATGTGTTTTGCCTGATATTTAAGAGGCGGTATAGGTCGCTGATGAATTTTGAAACAAATTGGGGGCCTCTGTCAGAGATGATTACTTGGGGCATCCCGTGTTTGGCGTATACTTTGTCTCGTAAGATTTTGGCCCATCCCTCAGAGTTTAACTCTGTGGAGCATGAAACAGGGATGATTGCCTTGGAGAACCGGTCTACTATGACGAGGATTGCGTCATATCCGTTACACTCAGGTAAGTCTGTGATCATGTCGACCGAAATGTGTGTCCACGGAGTGGATGGCACTTCGTTAGGATATAGGGGTGCTGCTCGGGCTTGTGTAGAGGACTTCCCTCGTTGGCAAACCTCGCAGGCCTTTACATATGCTGCAACGTCGTTCCCCATTTTTGGCCACCAATATTCTCGTAAGACGAGCTCCTTGGTTTTGGCAATGCCCGGGTGCCCCGCCGTTATATGATCATGGCAGGTTGCGATGATCTCGCTGCGTAGTTGTTGGTCTCGGGGAATGTAGATGCGTCCGTCATAGTGGATTAAACCTCCTTCCTTTGTCATTCCCCACTCGTGATTGAGTGACGGGGCTATCCGTTGGTCCCATTTGTGGTTATCCCGTGTCGCACTTTTGATCCGCTCATGCACTTCCTCCTCTGAGGGCATTATCATGGTTCGGAAATGTTCTGGCCATAATAGGGTTACCCCTTCATTATCAGTTCCCCCCTGATCGTGATCAGATCGTCGGCTTAACAGGTCGGCCTTCTTATTTGCCATTCCTGCTTTATGATGTAGGGTATACTGGTATTGGCTGAGTTCCGTTACCCAGCGGGCTTGTCGTCGATTGAGTTTTTGTGGCTGTCGGAAATATCGTAAGTTTTGGTGATCCGTCCAGACTTCAAATACTTCTTCAGCCCCAATAAGGTAGTGTCGCCATTCCTCCAAGGCAAGCATAATGGCGAGCAGTTCTTTGTCATAGATCTCATAGTTCCATTCCGTGATGGTTAAAGCCTTAGAGAGGAAGGCTACGGGTCGCCATTTCCCATCCTGTTCTTGAGAAAGAACAGCTCCGATTGCTCCCTCACTTGAATCGGCCTCTACTCTGAACTTCCCTTCCTGGGTCGGGATGGCTAGTATAACGTCTTCCGCTAGTCGTCGTTTGAGATCATCGAAGGCGGTCTGCTGAGAGAGCCCCCATTTCCAGGGAGCGTTGCCTGTCAGCTGTGTCATCGGGCGAACGATCTTGCTATAATCACGGATGAACCGTCGATAGAAGTTTGTGAACCCAAGGAACGATTGCAATTCCTTCTTTTTGTTGGGTTCCGGCCACTCGGTGACCCCTGCTACTTTTATCGGATCCATTCGGATGCTCCCTTCACTGATGATCACCCCAAGGTATTCCGTTTCCAATACTTCGAATTCGCACTTCTCGGCTTTGAGGAACAGTTTGTGCTTCCTCATCAGGGATAGCACTTTTCGTACTAGACCCCGGTGTTCCTCCTTTGTCTTGGACATGATTAGAATGTCGTCGAGGTAAATCGTTACCTTTCCCGTGGAGATGAGGTCTTTAAAGATATCGTTCATCATCCATTGGAAGGTAGCAGGGGAATTTGTGAGTCCGAAGAACATGACTGTTGGTTCAAACAGTCCTCGATTAGTGCGGAACGCGGCCTTCCATTCGTCCCCCTCCTTGATTCTGACGTTGTTATATCCCCACCGCATGTCGAGTTTTGTGTAGTATTTGGCGCCTCGAAGCTTGTCCATTAGCTCCGATATTAGAGGGAGTGGGTATCGGTTTTTAATGGTCATCTCGTTGAGTTTTCGGTAATCTTGGACCGGTCTGAGCTTTCCATCCTTCTTCTTGACGAAGAAGAAGGGAGAGGCCATGGGGGACTTCGAGGGGCGGATTCTGCCACTCGATAGGTTTTCGTCCAGGAACTTGTCAAGCTCCTGTTGCTCATGATGACCAAGGGGATAGGTTTTGCAGTCCAAGTTGGCGCTGGCATTAGGGATTAGTTCAATTGCATGATCCCAGGGCTTTGGGGCGGGTAACTCGTCAAAGCTCTCCTTTTCGAAGAGGTCCTTGTAGTCCCGTGCCCATTCGGGTACCATTTCTTCGAACGTCTTCTCGTCCTTCTCTTGGTTCGCTTTAGCGGCCAAGTTGTTCGCATGATGGACGGCTCGTATGTGGATCTCCCTCTGGAGATCTACGGCTAGTATGGTCTCTCCATCTTCCATCTCCTCGTCCCACCGATCTTCAGGGTCCTCATCTGGTAACTCGAATGGGATCTTCCTGCACCGGCATCTGGCGAAGGTGATTCGCCCGGTCTTCCAGTTGATCAGCGGATTATGGCGGATCAACCAGTCATGGCCAAGAAAGAGTTCCTTCGTTCCGAGATCTGTTACCGCTAGATCAATTCGTTCGGAATGATCTCCGATAGTCAACCTAAGTTCGATGAATTCTGTAATGGAGCCAGCCTGATTTTTTGTTCCGTCGGCATTATATACTGGTATCGGGGCCGCCGTTGCCCTTGTTGGGAGCCGATGCTTGTCGACAAAAGCTCGATTGATTGAGCTCCCTGTGCAGCCACTGTCGATAAGGGCGGTTACTTGGTATGTAGTTCGGGAGGTTAGCGTTTCGATCTGTCCCTTTGTGGTTAGGTCTCGTCCGGGGGTCTTGGTTCGTAAAATGTATTTCTTTGGTCCCCGGAGCTCGTCTAGCCACTCGAGGGCACGACAGCGCTCGGCCTTCCTAATCCCTTCAATTAGTTCGTCGACCACTTCTTCGGCCCTTGCTCGATGAATCCAGTTCCGAAGTACGGCTTTCGCCGCTGCTTCGTCCTTGGCATCCTTGATGGCTCTCCACATCCATTCGGTGTCGAATGGTTTGAGCCATGTGATGGGACCCTCTGTCCCTGTTCGGCCCATAGGCGTTTGAGTTTCTTTTTGCGATTCAATGGTGTGTCTTGTGAATAACTGGGGTATATTCGAATGCGTAGGAGTCGACATAGATGTAGCTACGGGAATACTATCAGTCCGACTAGCGGCTGTTGTTGACACACCATTTCGTCCTTTGGCCAGTTCAGTGGAATCG
This sequence comes from Guyanagaster necrorhizus, assembly GCF_019112545.1. Taxonomy (NCBI): domain Eukaryota; kingdom Fungi; phylum Basidiomycota; class Agaricomycetes; order Agaricales; family Physalacriaceae; genus Guyanagaster; species Guyanagaster necrorhizus. The sequence goes on from NW_025064938.1 coordinate 102,579, forward strand.
CTCACTGACTGGCCCCGTCTTTTACCTCCTCGACCTTGGTTTCCTTTCCAAGGCCCTCCTCTTCTTTTTGAAGTTCAGCGATCTGTGCCCGTATGTCTTCTTGGGTTCGCTTCTTCTTTGGGCAGTCTTTCGCCATGTGCCCCTTCTGTCCACAATTAAAGCACTTTCCTTCCTTCTTCATGCGGTCGATGTCCATTGGTTTTCCGGTCCCGGTATAAGTTGTGCCGGTCCCGGTCTTCTGCGCGCTGTATGAGGGGGTGGCGTTCGACGAGGAGCCCGAGGTTTTTCCGGCAGTTTGCCCCGGCTTGTTCGGGGTTGGCGGGGTCGGCTTTTTGGAATATTCCTGCAATGTCATTGCCTCCGCTTTCTGCCTTTGTCGCTCCTTGTACATCTCAATGATCCTTTCCTTCCACTCATCATACCCTACCGGCATCAATATTTTGACGCCCATGGCGGAGATTATCGTGAGGTACGAGGAGGGGACTCCTCGCTTGAGCGCTTCCACCATCCGTCCGTCGTTTGCAGTGTCTTCCCTGATTCCGGCGAGCTTCGCAAGTCGTTCTAGCTCGTCGAAGTAGTCCGTGGCTGCCTTATCTCCCATCTTGTACTCCTTGATCTTCTGTTTATGCACTTCTTGAACGGCAGGATCGATGAATTTGTCGTTCAGCATGCGCTTAAAGACCGGCCACGAGGGGTATCGGTAATGTTCCCTAGTGGCGGACCGGAAGTTCGGGGAGATAAGAATCCACCACGTTTTGGCCTTGTCTTCTAGATAGGAAGTGGCGAAGGCGACCTTGTTCATGTCGGTCCCGATGTATCCGATATAGACTTCGAAATACTGTTCGCAGTCTACCAGGAATCGGTTGATGTCGTCGGAGGCTCCCTTGAAGGGACGCGGTTTTCGAAGGAGGTCGGGGTGGCATTGCAAGACGTTGGCATTGTGCGGGAGTGCCCCCATCGGGTTGGGCCACCCGTCGAAGGGCGGTTGTTTCCATTCCACGGGTGGTCCGGGGAAGGAATGGAGGGAATTGTCGTCAGCGACCGGACTTCCCTTTGGGTCGGTTATTCGGACGATCACCCCGTCCCATACTGTGAATCCGAGGCGGACCGCCTCGGGGTCATCCCGAATGGGGTCTTTCCCACTCGATTCTGCTTGGTCAGGGGGAGGCTGCCCACCGAGGAGCCGACTTCCTTTGCCGGTCCAAGGGTTTCGGGTTTGAGCGGCTTGCCATGCCGGCCGGTTTCTTGTGTGGATGAGCCGTGAAGCCGTACTTCGGATGGACGGGTTATCGTCGGCCCAGCTCCGAATCGAGGGGGCGACATAAATGGCTCATCTTGGTGGAACGGGGGGGGTACGCGGCATTGGTGCCGGCTCCTTTGGTTTGTCGGGCCGATACGGGGGTATCGGCACGAGAGGGTCTTCCGGGTGTCGTCGCCCGTATTCCCTCCATGCGTATTCTGTCGCGGCATACTGTAGAATTTTTTCTTTTTCAGTACCTGCCGCATACCTGTACTCAAGTCCTAAGGACGTCGCTTGCCAGCGCGCGTCCTGCCATAGGTAATTTCTCCCCTGCTCGTACAATTCCTGATATTCTCTGCCCCTGGCCCTTTCAATTTCCTCTCGCAGTGCCTCTTCGTCTGTATCCTCTCCTGCTCGCTCCAGTCGTTGTTGATATGGATCGTCACTGTCCTCGTCGTCCTTCTCGTCGCCCTCGTCCCCGCTGTCCCCTTCCTCGAGGAGGGAACTGACGGGCTGGTCGTAGATGGACGGTACGAGAGGACGAAGGGTCGTCGGGGACCCGTCCGTTGACTTGGGTGCTGGGCCCGTCGTCTCCTCAATCGCTGGTTCGAGCGATGGGAGGGCTTCTAAGCCGACTGTAGCGTGTTCCTCCACGCGCTCTCGTCTCCTCCAATTCTCGGCTATAGCGGCTGAAGAGTCGCTGGAACTCGGGGTTAAGGAACTGTCGAGCGACCCTGCTACCCAGGAATCGCTGGAGAGCCCTGTCGGAGACGTGGGCATTGTCGGGTACTCGGAGCCCGTAGGCTCCGAGTACGGAGTCGGCGTCTGATGAGATGGTGTCGGTGCGGGCGGGATATTCAAGGTCGACGGTTCGAGGCTCTCCCGTCCTTCCACGTCAGATGGCCTCGTCCCAGCTGACGATGCTGGCAGGCCCTGTCCATGGGTCATCTTCTGAGTCGGGCTCCCTGAAAGGGGATCCGGAATCGGTATGGAGCTCATACTCCCTAGAGAAGGCTGACCCCATCCTCTCGATCTCTTCTCTCCTTCTCTGTGCTCGTCCTTGTCGGTCGTACTCGGCGGCTTCATACTGCTCGCGGGCCTCTTCTTGGACGTAGTCGGCAAGCTCTTCCTGAGTTCGCCTGATGTCTTCCTCCCGCTCTTGGTTCTGCTGCTGCTGTCTGACTGCCTCGTCATAGTCGAAGGGGATATTAAGGTCCCACTCCGGGAATATCCTTTGTATGATTCTTCTCGTGGCAGCCCTTCCCCTTTCGCTGGCAGTTCCATCCTCTGGCTCACTCCCCACGTGGAGGTGTCGATATGGGTCTCCTGCTGCAGAGATGGCGATGTCCGCATTGTCATAGTCGGGATGGATATCCCTTCCTCGCGGGTTGTCGACCCCCAGCCTGCTGACGGACGGACTGGAGCCGGAGTTGGGCTCGGTGGGGGTTTCGGGGGGGTTCTGGGGGGAGTCGGGGCTTTCGCGGGGTCCCGTAGCCATCCGAGCGGCATCAAGGGAGTCCCGAGCATGGTTTCCAATCCCTGAGGGAATTGGGGAGGCGGGATGCTCGGGGGAGACGGCCGGAGTGACGTAGTTGGAGACCTCGGCAGGCTCCTGAGCGACGTTCGTCATCCACGGGTTCCGGAACCCTGTGAGAGCAGGGTGGCGGTCTCCGCTGTTTTGTCGAATGGGGCGTCGGGGTCCTTCTTCTTCGTGAAGGCTCCCCGAATCCGGGTTGCTATTCCCGGCTTCTGATACGGGTCCCCCTTGCAGGAAGAAGGACGTTCTGGCAGAGGGGGGGATGTCATGGAAAGGGAGGTCGGGGGTTACGTTTCGTAGAATGCATTGTATTTGCTGAAATGCCTGATAGTGCCTGACTATCCAGGCCGCTACTGATTGTCGTCCGCGGCAGAGGGTGATGATGGCGAGAAGTCCGAGCAAAGTTCTGATGATGGAAGCGATAAGCTCGAAGAAGTCATGATTTAGGTCGGCGGTTGTTACTGGCGGCATTCGGTTTCTCAGCACAATTGGGCTTGAGAAAGGGAAGGTGAAAGCTTCGAGCTAATTGTTAGGCCCAAGCGTCATGTGAGCGAATACACGTGATAAACAGGTGTTCCTTCACACTTCGAGGAATCACCTGAGTTCACTATATGTATATCCGAGCGGTGTGACTCAAGGTCAGATATAGACTCGAGGTAGAATGGTATGTATAAACTTTAGCTCGAAGCTGGGGTATACCAGCGAGAGCTGTCGATCTTAAATATTGTACAGGTAATACTAATAATACGACTACTTATTGTATCGATCTGTGTCCATGGTGCTCATTACCCTTGAGCATCGTTGTTGTGCATAAAAGGGTAATTGTGCATTTGTCATTGTCGTCATATCTAGGCGGCTCAGTTGTGCTTACTAAGCCTTTCCCATGGTCTCATGTCCTGACTAAGCCTGAATAGGGGTAAGAAAAAGAAAAAGGGAAAAATCGTAACAGAATGCTGCCTTCCATTCATCTCCCTTTTTGATCCTGATATTGTTATATTCTCACCCAACATTGAGTTTAGAGTAGTATCATGCTCTGCACAGCTTGTCTATAAGTTTAGATATCAGCAAGAGTGGATACTGGCTCTTGATTGTCATTTCATTAAGCTTCCAGTAGTCTTGGACTGATCACAGTTTACTGTCCTTCTTCTTGACAAAGAAGAATAGTGATGCCATGGGAGATTTTGATGATTGAATTCACCTGCTGAATAAGTTCTCATTCAGGAACTTGTCAAATTCCTGTTGTTCTGACTGACTAAGAGGATATATCTTGCAGTCAAGATTAGCATTGGCATTTGGGATCAATTTGATTGCATGATTGAAGAGCTTCAATTTGTGGAGCTCATTGAAGTTTTTCTTATCAAACAGGTCTCAAAAGTCCTGTGCCTACTCAGATACTATTTCTTCAAATGTCTTGGCCTTCTTCCTCTTGTTTGCTTTTGCTGCCAGGTCATTGGCATGGTGTACTGCCTGGATGTGGATTGCCAGTTTCATGTTGACAGTGAGGATAGTCTCACCATCCTCTATTTCTTCATCTCAGCAATCCTCTGGATTCTTGTCTGATAGTTCAAATGGTGTTTTATGATATTGGCAGCAGGTAAAGGTGATTCAGCCAGTTATGTCCAAGTAAGATCTCCTTTGTTCTAAAATCAGTGACAGCTAGGTCAATTCACTCCACATGATCTCCAATAGTCAAACAGAGTTTGATGAATTCAGTGATCAAACCAGCTTAGTTCTTGGTCCCATCAGTGTAGTACACCAGGATGAGGGCTGTAGTGGCTTATGTTGAAAGGTTGTACTTCATGATGAAAGCACAATTATTGGAGCTTCCTGTACAGCTGCTGTTGATCAGAGCCATAATAGTGAGTGTGGTTCTCATGGTGAGGGTTTCAATTTGGGCCTTGGTGGTCAGATCTCCTCTGATAGTCTTCTGCCTCTGGATATACTTCTTTGGTCCATGCAACTCATTGAGCTATTCCAAGGTCCAACATCTTTCTGCCTTTCTCATTCCCTCAATCCTCTCATCAATCACTTCTTCAGCTCAGGTTTAGTGTACCCAATTCTTGAGTACTACTTTGACTTCTGATTCTGTCTTAGTGTTCTTGATGGCCCACCATGTCCACTTTGTGTCAAATAGCTTCAGCCAGCTAGTGGGAGTCACTCTCTCTATTCAGCCTATAGGTGGTTGAGTCTTAGTTTGCAATTCTGATAGTAGTGTCATTGTAACAGGGGAACTGAATACCTTCAAATGCACAGATAATTTATCAGTAACTACAGAGGTATTATAAGTCCAATCAGCAGCTACATGTAACACACCATTAAGTCCTTTGGCCAATCAAACAGAATCACTCACTTATCAGCCCTATCTTTTACCTCCTCAATCTTCATGTCCTTTCTGTTTTCTTCAAGTCTGTCCACCTCCTTCTGCAATTTGGCGATCTGCACTTGTATATCTTCTCAGGTTCATTTCTTCTTTAGACAGTTCTATGACAAGTGCCTCTTTTCTTCATAGTTGAAGTACTTTCCTTCCTTCCTCATCCTGTCAATATCCATGGGTTTGCCCTGTCCAGTGTAGGTGGTTTCTGTGGCTGTCTTCTGTGTTGTATAGGAGGAGGAGTTGCTGAGCTTTGTGGGGGAAGATGGTTTATCAGATTTGCTTGAGTGATTGAGTTTGTGGACATTCTACTGATAGGCATTTGCTACCTTCTGCTGCTACCATTCTTTGTTCATGATGGTAACTTGCTCCTTCCACTCCTCATACTCCTTTGAGATGTTGATGTTGATATCTGAGATGATCTTCATATATGAAGCCAGTACTCCAAGCTTCAGAGCTTTGACCATGCACCCATTGTTGTCAATATCATGTAGGAGTCCAGCTAATTTGTCAAGTCTCCTCAGCTCATAGAAGTACTTGTTGGCTGTCTTGTTGCCCATCTGCAACTCCTTCATCTTGTTCTTATAAACTTCTTGCATGGCAGAATCAGTGAATTTGTTATAAACCATCTGTTTGAAGACATCTCAGGATGGCAGTCAATAGTGTCTCCTGGTGATAGAATAGAAGTCTGTGATCTGTAAGGTCTACCAGGTCTTTGCCTTATCCTTGAAGTAGGAGGTGGTAAAGACAATCCAGTCAAGAGGATCTGTGTGTGCACAAGATGAAAACAGATACAGCAGAGTGCTATCCACTGACCACACTCACACTCACACACATACAAAACTCTTAGTTCATGGGGGATTATAATGTGATAAAAGTAGTAATGGTAAATATAATTGTCTTTTTTGATGAATCTATTGCATGTGAATAGCAATAGCATATATACAACAGTTCTAGGTCTCTCTAAGTCTCAAAGCTTTTTGTTTTATCAAAACAGGAGGTGGCAACAGGTGTTGCTAGGCCTCAAGGCAAAGGTACTGTATCTCAATATAATACATCAAAACTCTCCTACAAAAATCTCAAAAGATCTTAAGCATAGCTCAGATCAATCTCAAATCCCTAACACACACAATACATGACTTAAAGCTTAGCACTCTAAGCAGAAACCAATCACAAACATGTCCACAAGTGCTAAAGAACTCAGATCTCTGTACACAAGCTTTCTAAACTGATCATAGACTCATAGGATTCAAACCTATATGATTCAGAGATACAAAACACAATAAACCTCATTCACAGGCCAAAGGGTTTCAACCTCTGTCACCTGTAGTGCTGCATATCACAAATACCTCAATACCTCAAGATGATGCCCTTTAGACACTATTCTCTTATTCTCAGATTAGAGCACAATCAAAAAAACCTCTTATCAATTCAAACTCAAGTCCTATGCAAGCTTTGATGCCTCACTCAGTTCTCAAATCTCTCTTAATGATATCAATAATAAGTTTATTCTCTCACCCTAAGTTATAAACACAAACCCAGAGCTAGGGTGCAAGGCTTTATGCACCCAATACACTATAACTGTGAGAGGTCAGAAACTTTCATTCTACCCATATAACATGGTATTTAAATACCCTACTGCAGTACTTACTAATACAATCCTACTATAGTATCTTCAAAGCACAGGACTCTATGCTGGATCCTGCAGGTATTATTTGCATGCATATCACAGTTGCTGTACTTATTCTGTTCTGGGCCAAGACTGTGCTCACTATCCTCTCACTAGCTGACATCAGCTAGCTGGCCTAGCCAGGTCTCTTTGCTTTCTTATCTCTTCAGTGATGCATCTCTGACACCAGAGAACTATTCCAGACCCCCAAGGTTATCTCTCATGTCTGGAGTCAGATACAATGACTATGTTCTCTTTCCAGTGTCTACACATTCTATTTGACTCACAATATGCATCACTTCTGGTCTAGTATGCATCAATTAATGCATCTAATGGATATGATGCAGAGTCTCTCACAGTGTTATGCATGCTAAGGCACTGTAATTACATGTGCAAGTCTCTGAGTAGTATGCATGCTACTCATCCCTTTGGTAATATTTCTCTCTTTATTACTTTGTTGTCATCATTCTATTTCTCTGTTCAACACTCAGTTATTTAGATACTTTTCTTTGGATCTCAATTCTCTGTTCTAAGATGTGTCCTATCAGTACATCAATGGATGTGCATCCTTGATCAATGTAATCAGAATTGCTAATCATATTTCAATCATATTCTTTTTATTTTTAGGATGTCTTCTTATAATGATATTAGCATGTCTAAAGCCAAGTGCTGAGATCTCACATGTAGTCTAACCTCTCTGGTATTAGTCTATTACTAGACCATGCACTCTCCTTATTGTTACTTTAGTTTAGCATCATAACAGCTATATTTCTTTGCACTCTAGTCTTATTCTCAGTTTACATGATTAGTAGACTGGAATGCAGTCTATGTATTCTCAAATTTCACAAATTTACATGCCTGAATAAGGAGAGGATATGTCAGCAGCAAATGTGACCTAATAGATATTCACTGTTAAGTAGGCAGAATACACTTCAAAGCATTGCTTGCAGTTGGTGAGGAAGCAGTCAATGTCATCAGCTGCATCCTTAAAGAGGCACAGCTTTCAGACAAGATCAGGTTTACACTGGATAAGAGTAGAGTCTATAGCAAGTGACCCCATTATGTTCAGATAGTGATTGAAGGGTGGATGGCTCTATTCTTGAGGAGGTCTGAGAAATGAGTGCAGGAAGCAATCATCTGCAATCAGACTCTCAGCCAGTTGGGCTGATTCCTTTCATATGATCTGTCCATTCTTGATAGTGAATCCTAATTTGATAGCTTTCAGGTCATCTCCTTTGGCTTATCTACTGGTCTCAGCTTTATCAGATGGTGGTTGTCTAGCAAGAAGCCAGCTATCTCTACCTCTCTAGGAATATTGGGTCATTGTCAGCTTTTCAGTGGATCTGGGTTATAGTCATAAGATCTTGGTAGAGGTCATTCAAATAGAGGGTACCATGCAGACAGCTCATTATAGATGTATAGAGAGCATTATTAGCATTGGCTGGATATTGAACTTAGATCAGTACAGTGGTAAGTTAGATATTGGTTCTTTCAGATAGGTAGTGTTGTACACATATATGGCTGACTCTGTAGCACAATACTGTAAAATGTCAATTTGTTCTTAATCATTCATAATTAAATACTTTCTTCTGAGAGAGATAACCCTCCATCTGATGTCCCATGGGATTTTCATCAACTGCTACTGATAAAGATGATTAAACTCTTTTATCTTCTTCTGGTGCATGGCTTTCTCAAGCCAATCCTGATCCATCTCTCTCTTGACTCTTTTGGAAAAGTCAGCAGGCTGATCATAAATAGATGGTGAGCCTGGCCTCATGTTGCCAGAGAGTTGTCCTTGGCCTCTGCTAGATCTGAGTGTGCTGATGTCAGAAGTTCTGAGTCTAGGAGCAGGGAGATGTTGAGGTAGTTGAGAGTTATCTCTTCCTTTATCTGAGCTGTCTCCTTTCTTCAGTCCCATGCTACACTGGCAGACCTGCTGATAGAAGATGGAATTGAGGAATAGTCAAGCAACTGGGCTCTGAAGAAATCATCTGAGAATGGCATCACAAACCTTGACTGGAGAGGGAGCTGGATTCCATAGGTAAAAAGAGGAGTGTTGGGAGTTCAGGAAAGAGGTATATCAATAAGGCTGGCATAGAGCTCACTCTCAGGCCAGCTAGATTCTGAGTATGGAGAGAGTTGTATTTTGTCAATAAGTCCATGTCTTCATGCCCAAGAGGCAATGTCTCAGTCTGTCTGAGTGAGTTTCTGATTCTGGTACTCTTCTTTAGTGAAGTATCACTCTCAGGAGGCTTCACTGGTTTAGTCATTGGGGTCTGCAGGAATTTGGTTTCTGTACCAATTGTAGGTAGGGAGTGTGAAGTTGGCAGCTTCTGGATATTCTTAGAGGAGGTAAACCAGGGCTTTTGAGTCACTCTCCTCCAGTGCCTCTTCATCAATTTGGATGTTTTCAGTTGAGTTACTTCTGACTGTCAGATGGAGCAGGATGTTCTGGTCTTCCAGAATTATGTAGAGAGAATCATGGACTGAAGCCACTCTGGAGGCATCAAGGGAGTCTTGAGCATGACTTCCAATTCTGTGCTCAAAAGTGGCAGTGGAAGCATCAGAAGTTGGTACAGCATTAAAGAAGTTATTGAGAATGTCCTTATCCTCATAGTCTGAGATTAGATGGAGGTGCATCAGGATGTAGTTTTTATTTGAATGCTGAGATCATTGGGGAGATCTTAGAGGGTATCAATTTTCTTCCTACTCTTCTAGAAGAGCTCTCCTAGATGAAAACTTAATGATGGATTCTAGCACAGTTTCTTTCTCAAGCTTGTCAGAGGCTCAGAGAGATTCTGGTAGAAGATCATGGGAGGAGAGAATGAGTGAGACATTTTGTAGAGTTCAATGAATAGTTCTAAGAGCTTGGTAGTATTTGATTATCCAGGCAGTCATAGATTGGTTTTCTCAACAGAGGATGACTACTGCAAATAGTCCTAGTAAGATGCTGATGATGGCACCTAAGATCTTCAAGAAGCTAGCAGTGATTTCATCAGTTGATGGCATTCAGTTTTCTTCATGCTAGTGTGCATATGAAAAGAGAAGCTTAGAGCTTCAAGCTAATTGTTAGACTCAAAGTGCATATGACTTAAACACATGATAAACAAGCACTGTATCATGTTTGTACAGTCATGCCTGAGTTCATTATATATGTTATATAGATGAAGTGCTTCAAGGCCAGAGACAAGTCAGCTCAAGAGAAGATGATATAGAATAAACTTTAGCTTGAAGCTGAGTATCTACAGCAAGAGCTATGCTAATTATATACTGTTCATCTGTGGATAATTATAGTCCTACTAATTGTATATTTCTGTGTTATAGTACTCATCACCTCTGGTTGTCAGGGATAATATAATAATGCATTGTCTGTTATCAAGATATCTACTGACATACTCTCTCCATGTTCAGGCATGTAAATTTGTGAAATTTGAGAATATATAGATTGCATTCCAGTCTACTAAGTATGTAAACTGAGAATAAGGCTAAAGTGCAAAGAAATATAGCTGTTATAATGCTAAACTGAAGTAACAATGAGAAGAGTGCATGGCCTAGTGATAGACTAATACCAGGGAAGTTAGACTATATATGAGATTCCAGCACTTGGCTCTAGCCATGCTAATATCATTATAAGAAGACATCCTAAAAATAAAAAGAATATGATTGAAGTATGATTGGCAATTCTAATCACATTGATCAAAGATGCACATCCATGCAGAAAACCAATTTACTCCAGAAATACTCTGCAGCCCTTTGCATCCACTAGCATCTGTAAAGATATCCACTATAGATTGACTTGGTTGAAGCAGTCAAACACCATTCTAGTGCATACTGAAGACAGTCCACCAGGCAATGTCAGAAGCAACACCCTTGGGAATCTGAAGTACTAAGAATGGCAACTTTAATTTTGATGTCAGATCATAAATCTTGCACAGGAAAGGGCAAGAAGATAGAATAGCCTGAAAGCAGAACTGAAGAAACCCTGACAGTTCATAAACTTCACAGAGGAAGCGGTTCTTCCTTTCTTGCTAAGAGCTAAGAAGCTCATTCAGATATGTAAGCTTATCAATAGGCAATCATACCTTCATGCAGATAGAGTCCAGCATGATCTCCAAAAATTCAATGATGTGATTAGACTATTCTGTCTTTGATGGTTGGAAATTAATGCCCAGTTCCTTTCTCAGCATCATGACCCAGTCAACAGCAGCAAAGCAAACTGGTGTGAGGGTTGATAGAGAAAATGTCAAGAGAAAATCATTTAAATGATGATGAACTGCAGCAGGTATGTGGTGTTAAACTATCCAGTGTAAAGTCTCAGTGAAGAGATTAAATATATAGAGAGCAGAGCTCAACCTGAAGACTAGAACCAGTGAATAGAAGAAGCTACCTCATATTCATAGCTTATAAGATGTCTGTCTTCAACTTGGAGTAGAATATGCTAGAAAGCATCTTTAAGATCAAGTTTAGCCAAATGAGACCTCATCCTAGAGACTAGAAGATCATCCACAGCTTGATCAAAGTGATCATACACAATCTGAACCTCAGATTCATGAATGCCATCACTCATGGAGCCCTCTTTGGGCCATGACAAGTGATTTATAATATAGAGTTTGGCAGGATTGTGTTTCTTTGACACAACACCTAGTGGCAATGCCCAGAGGTGAGAATGAGATAGTTGCTGAAATGGTCCAGCCAGTTGACCATTCTTAATGAGAGAGTCAATAGTTTCATCAATGAAAGATGCATGGGTGGCAGTAGATTTAAGATTGTAGGATAATTGAAGATGTTGATGACTGATGAAACCAATATTTGCACTGTATTTAATAATATGTAATAGACTAGAAACAAATTTACAATCAGGATAATCTTGAAGATAGTATTGCCAAGCTTCAAGATTAAGTGGAGAAGAGACTTGTGGTGACAATTCAGACTCATTTGATAGGGAGTTACAACATGGTGATGTATTTAATCTAGAAGGAGGAATAGAAGATGGTGGAAAGTACATGGAAGAACTAGGAATGAATAAAGTGGGTGAAATAGTAAGAGGAACTGAAGATGAGTTATAACCTACAGAAAGCTGCTGGCAAGAGCAAGCAGCAGTGCAGTGAGAACAGCATTGATCCTGACTCACTCTGTCTCAACATCATTTATCCTTATTTGTGCAGGACTTGCTAGGATGATCCTTTGACTGGCAAGTGGAATAGACATGCATTCATCAACAAGAGTTGTATTTGCAATCACTGTTATTGAACATAAAGCAGATCTGCTGCTCTATGGTCATTTTCTTGGTTTTCAATAGGATAGCAGAGGAAGTGCCAGTTTTCTGGGATACTGAGGAACTTACTAATCAGCTGATTGCTAAGCTTATCCCAGCCCACATAATTGTTAGCCATTATCTCATGATGACACTCTGCATAGTAAGTCATATGGTATGCTAGTACTGCATCCCATTTGTAGCAAGTACTGAGCTCATGCAGATAACCAAAGTATTACATCATTCTCATAGCAAGTGTGAAGACTACATTGATTTGCTTTTCAGAGATAGTGAAATAGATGAGAATTTAAAAGTAGACCATGAGAGGAATGGTAAAGGCTGAGAGAGAGGGGTAATTCTTGGTGGAGCCACTCTAAGAGTTAAGACCTGCAAGAGTGCCTTCATCAATAGTCTTCCTCCTCAGCTTGGAATCAAGCTTGTGTATGTCCATTGAGATCAACTCCTGGCAAGTCACATGCAGCAGCATGTCTGGCTTGAGACAAAGAAAGGCAGCAAAAAGAGACTTACATTCAGAGACTAGAGCAGCAATAAATGCTGAGGCAGTAGGCTGGGGGTTAGGAGCTGGTTGAATGGGTTGTTAGACAGTTATGTGTGACAGCAAAGTGCTGAGTGTCTGCATAACTTGTTCTTGGGTGTATGTAGGCTGAATCAGAGCTGGAGGACTTAAACTGAAAGGTTCTATAGAGTCAGCAGTGCTGGATATGGTGGAATTTTAGGATCCAGAGGAGGTGAAGGAGATAATGTCAAAAAAATAATTGGGATTGTATAATGAATCAAGCAGCTCACACCAGGCAGCTGTGTAAAGAGAGAGTTCCAGTGAGGTTGCTGAAGCTGGTGGTGTTGAAGCTGGGTTTGCATCCAGTGCTTTGAGGGATTCTAAAGGAATCTTGGGATGAGATATAAACTTGCCATTCTTCCAGTAAATGGCAAAGCCTTTGGACTTAATAACACAAGTGTACACTAGTGAAGCAATGGTGTCCAGAAGTGACAGCCAATGCTCAAAGGCTATTGAACTAATCAAGAACCAGTGTGAAAAGTAATGCTGATGCTCAGAGACAATCAAGCTGTGATGAGATGATGATGATAATGATGAAAGAACATGAGAGAAGTTGTAGAGAAGAGCTCATTTGTATGAGTGAGCTGAGTGGCATAAATCAGTAACCTAGTGGCAGACTTGTTATAAAGGACAATGGCTGGCTCATGGCATAGACCTTGATCAAAGGTCTTTGACCAATTCACTTTTCCCTTTTCTTGACTTTCATAATAGTGCATTTTTCACTATATAGCCACATCATACTTCTACAAGCAGTGATAGGCAGGAGAATATAATAGTGTACAAGTCAGTGTTGGATGAACAAAATTGGTGATGGTAGAAAGTCAAGTCAGAAATAAGATTAGATCATCTATATCTGAGAGTCTTACTCACTTTCACTGAAACCTTTTCTGACTCACCATACATATCCTTTTCATGTGGGTTATTATTTCTCATATATGACCAATCATATATAGTCTAGCTAACTTCTATTTTCTGCTATTATCACATGATATAGAGATCACATGTCTATGGTTACAGTATTGAAAGGTTTTTTTGCATTCTTTACTAGTTTGACTCTTTTCTGCACATATACAGTTCTCTGTCTTTGACCTTTAGCATCTTATCCTTACTGAGCAATATATTTAGACAGTCTTATGTTTTTTGAGTACTCTACTGACATTTCTTAACCCCTTCACTCTCATTTCTTGCCTCAGTGCTTTCATATAAGAGCTTGCTTTTTTTTCAATGATCTGTCACAATCAGAGTTTGAACATGGCCTGACACTCTTTTGAAATTTGATGGACATCACAAGATTATCAGTAGAGAAGAAAAAGGCTGCTCATTCACTGGCAACAGCAACTAAATTTTGTCTGTCTTGTCACTCATTTCTTCTGTCTGTGGTTCTAGAGTTTGACTGAATATCTGCAACAGATAATCCTTTTAGATTGTTCTAATACCACTGTCTGACTCAGAGGACATCTTAGGCAATATTAAACATATTGTTGAGCAGTCAACCAGCTGATTCTGCTCTTGAGCACTATATATTGTAGTAGTGTTCTGATGAAAAATAGCTAAAACAGATAAAGCAGGTACAAGAATTAAGACCATCATAGAGAGATAGTGAGAGATAGGAGCCATAGATTGAAAGCATCAAAGGCATGAAGCAAAATCACTCTAGTCAGCTATGTCAACAATTTAGAATTTAGTGGCTCTGATTTTCTTAATTCAGTAGTGTTTAACTCTATAGGGTTCCAAAAAGAAGTTGACTCAGATCTCATCTGGAAAGTAACTTCTGATTGTTTGAGGGCTTTTATCTACTGAGCTAAGAAAGTGATGTTCCAGAATTCCTCAAACTCTGACACCTTATAATTATGTGAGTATTGAATGATCTTTCTTTAACCTCAGCCTTTTAACTCTTATTTCTATCAGTCATGTCATCAATGAAAGGCATTGCAGTTATTACTAGAGCTGCCCAAGGTATTGGGATAGCAATTGCTTTTCAATTAGCAGACAACAGGTTTGATGTCATTATGAATGACCTCTCACTACTAGAGAAGATTGCAAAGCTGAAGGATATAGAGAAAGAGATCATCAGAAAGAGACACTGATCAGCCAGCCATCTTTTCAGATGATGTTAAAGAGATTTTGTGTGTATGCAAGATGGAAACTGATACAACAAAGCACTATCCACTGATCACACTCACACTAATATACACACAACATTCTTAGTTTGTTGGAGGATTATAATGTGATAAGAGTAGTAATAGCAAATGTAATTGTCTCCTCAATGATCCACTGTGCATGAATAGCAATAGTGCATGTATAACAGTCTTAGATCTCTCTAAGTCTCAATGCTTTTTGTTTAAAAAAAAGAGGAGGCAATGAACATTGCCAGGCCTCAAGGCAAGGATACTGTAGCTTAATACAATACTCTGAAACACTCTTACAAAGATCTCAAAAGTCTCAAGCACTGCTCAGATCAACTCAAAATCTCTAAAACACATATCCACAGGTGCCAAAGGGTTCAAACCTCTGTGCACAAGTTTTCAAACTGATTATAGACCCACAGGATTTAAACCTATGCAATTCAGAGACACAAAAATGCAATAAAACTCCATCCACAGATCCAAAGAGTTTGAACCTCTGCCAATCTGCAGAAATAACATAAACAATCCCATCCACAGGCTAAAGAGTTTGAACCTCTGCCAACTTGTGGAAATAACCCAAAGATCAAGCACTAATCAAGCCAAAGGGTTCAAACCTCTGCCACCTGTAGTGCCTCATATCACAAATACCTCAAAAACTCAAAATAGTGCCCTTCAGACACTGCTCTCTTATTCTTAGGCTAGAGTGCAATTCAAAACCTCTTATTAAATTGAATTAGAGTCCTATGCAAGCTTTTGTATCTCACACAGTTCTCAGATCTCTCTTAATAATATCAACAATGGGTCTATTCTCTCATCTGAAGTTACAAACACAAACCCAGAGCTGGAGTACAAGGCTTTTATGCCCTATACACTGTAACTGTGAGGGGTTGAAAACTTGTCCACTAATTTTACAATGCTGTATTTAAATAAGCTACTACTGTACTCACTAAGAGACACCTAATATAATAGTTTCAATGCATGGGACTCCATTCTGAAGTCTCTCATGAGTCATTCCTGTGCATGTCACTGTCTGACATGTATATTCCACTCTGGGTTAGGATTACATCCTCTGTTTCTATGCAACTGGACATTGATTAGCTCTTTTAGTGGCTTAGGCACAAGTCTCTTTACTTTCTTATCTCCTCAGGATTATTCTGCCACCACCAGGACCTTTTCCAGGCCACCAGGGCTGTCCTTCATATTGTTAGACTCAAGTGTCATGTGAACAGAAACATGTGATAAACAGAAGTCTCCTCACACTTTGGGAGATTGTCTGAGTTCACTGGTGCATATTCTGATCAGTGTGTCACAAGGCCTTTAGGATTGGCTCAAGTATAGGATGGTGTGAAAATAAACTTTAGCTTGAAGCTGAGGGATACCAGTGAGAGTGAGCCTGCTTAAATACTGTACAAGTTATAACTAATTATACTACTTCCTTTTGTGCATTGTCAAGTCCTTTGTGCCCATTGTTCTTGGGCATTGCTACTGTACATAAAAGAGTCTTTGTGTGTCATTGGGTTATGCTGTTGCATCAAAAGACAATGATGGACTTGGCTGTTGTGATGACTAAGCCTTTGTCCTATGGTCTTAAGTGCTGGCTTAGACACCTGACTAAATGAGATAGGGGTCAATCCTTCAAATAAAAAGATAGAAATAAGTAAAAATCATAACACATGTCTGGAGTTAGTCACAATTGTTATGTTCTCTAGAGAGATCTAGGACTGTTATATGTGCACTATTGCTATTCATGCACATTGGATCATTGAGAATACAATTACATTTGCTATTACTACTCTTATTACATTATAATCCTCCAACAAACTAAGAATATTGTGGGTGTGTTAGTGTGAGTGTGATCAGTGGATAGTGCTTTGTTGTATCAGTTTCCACCTTGCACACACACAAAACCTCTTCAATGGATCATTGGGTGCTCCTCTTTGGCTGGAAAGCAAGGTCTGTGTCGAAACTTCCTCTGGAACATCATGTTGGACAAGGGCAGGCTTACCAATGATGTCACTGTATGGTGCGACGAAGTTGGCTGTTCGGAGACTTACCCAGGGAGCCGGTACGTGGTTAACGGCCATTATTCAACTCGTTCTTCATTGTTTCCTCTCCAAAATAGCCCTCGATCTGGGAAAGTTTGGGATCACTGTCAATGTGTACACGCCAGGTGATTGTATCTCTCGGCATTTGCGGCGCCGCGGATCGCTTATTCATCCCAATGTGTAGGCGCAGTCGATACTGAAATGTGTATGTGTTATACATCTGCAACTCGCCCGTCGCGGCTCATATCGTACTAGGCAGAGATGCAGCACTCCAACAAGGAGATGTGAACGAGTTGATTAAGATGGTACGTTTCCACCGCAGTTGTGGATCGCCTGGCTGACAACGAGGAAAGAACGTGGGCCGATCAGCATTGGACTACATAGGGCAACCTGAGGATATAGCTGGACTTGTGTCTTACCTCGCTTCCAGTGAGTCACGCTAT
>NW_025064938.1:122305-146605 GCF_019112545.1 Guyanagaster necrorhizus
TCGATGCTGTCATCTACAGCCGACTCAGCGAAGTGTTCGATGTGGAGCTTGCTCCGGTTATCCTAGATGAAACTTCCGAGGATGGTGAATGGACGAGGGAGGTGTTTGTCGCGTACAAAGCTTTCGTTGGCAAGAACAAAGAAGATGGGAGTCCCAGGACAGAGGAAAAAGGCATTATTGAATTCCATTTGAGCGCCGTATCGGATATTGTTGAGATCGGCAGGACGGAGTACATCGAGTACATAGGACGTGACCCGTATGACCCGCCGGAAGGCAACTGCAGATATTTTGGGGGAGGGATGTTTCTTCGTGCAAAGAATTCCAGGCGTAGTAGTAGCACCTAGCATGACAAGAGAGACATTTTAGTTCTTTTTGTATATTTTCTTTTTGTATATTTTCCTCTGATACAATGAACTATCAATGCGAAATCGACACTTAGCCTTGCGTTACGCAAACAAGCGGAACATCTGAATTATACCGTGAATTATCGCCCCCATCCTTCATCTCGGTAGTCTTAAAATGGGAGATGTTAGGTAGGTAGGTAGTATTCGTGACGCGCCAATAGAAATCGGGAACAATTTATTCGGCTCTCTTCGTTTAAACGATGCCCTTGCCGTGCCTCAAAATAATCATACGCAGAAAGATACGTGCCAATTGACAACACCTATGCCCATGAGGTGCGTTATTCCTATTATTCACACATACATAAATCAGTAGCGCTACTAACTCTCCTAACGACCCCACAGAGGGCAAAATGAACTAGAATGGAAGACACAAGTGATATGTTTACTTGGTTGCTCTTTCTCCAGGTATCCTAATTCATCCACCTATTTAGTCCTCTGGCACGGCCGCTCTATTTGTATTGAAGGTTACCTTTCCGAGAAATGGCTCCTCGGGGGGGGAAGGATTATTCCGACGGATGTTTGTTTACAGAAGTCACGATCACATCTCTGATGAAGCTAAAGTCATTCAGGATGGAGTAAATAAGTAAATATTCAAAACAGAGAATGACATCCGAATTATATGCCTGGCCAGGTATCCTACCCTCTCTACTTCACATCACCCATACATGTTTTACTCTCAGGTCATCCCCCGCTTTACACTGTTTTCCTAATATCGTGCTATTACATTGCTGTGTCATTGCTTACTACTTAGCTACCGTACTTGCTATTCATGTTATGCAAATAAACTGTCGCAACAGCACAAAATTGTAGGTGCAGCGTTACTGTTACGAGCTCTGCGGTGGTCATTTTCGATGATACGATGACGTTTATTACCGAACTCTCGGAACTGCAAGCTTGAAGAAAGCCAGTCTCTTTGACTCGTTCGGTCTCTGGGCGCCTTTCGCTCTGTGGCAAACTTCCCTTGTGATCTTTATCGCTCATCTGCAGTGCTACCCTCTATACCCAACGAAATATTGAACAGGATTGCTTTTGAAGTAACAACTCACCTTAACATGCGTGAAAGAACCTGGCCAGCGCGCAGGCAGATAATCGAACACGTCGATGCCTTCGACGTACATCCAAGCATCTCCGCAATATCGTATTATGGTCAAAGAAGCAACGAGCTCATTACTTTCCTTGGCTATAATTCAGACATAGAGAGGATAGCTGTGTTCATCTGGTGTCTTGGGGTCTCGATATGGTGGAAGGATAATCGATTTCATTGTTGTTTAGCTCTTTGCCTCCAGGAAAGTACAGCACTGTAAAGGCGCTGAAGATAAGCGGCAGCTTGTATGGCCAGTTATATGCACACGAAATCCCCAAACTCATACCTCATTTGCGTCACCTGGAGAGCCTAAGCACGTTTATTAACCATACCCGATGAATTTTGGGACAGATTTCAGGAGCACGAAATATGCTTGGTGTCTCTCTCAGGCTCATATTCCAAGCCCAGTTTGGCATTACTGTCGTATCTCTTTTCCTATACAAGGCTTCGCGAACTGTCACTTGGCGTGTGTGCAGGCTCGACATCTGACGATATCCATATCGCATCCCTCCTTCCAACCGTTATCACTTTGAATTCCCCTTGACGACAGTTGGAATTGAGCCCCGCAATAGCGGATCATGGTGCTTGGACCATCCCATGTCAGACGTCTTGGCTCTTTACCGCGGTCTGAAGTCACTACATGTCTGCGCTGACAAAGTGAGAACAAGAGTAGAAGAAAACAATGTGATCGTGAGACACTCACTTCATCCTGAAAATGATCTGTCCGACAGCTAATTATCTTCGTAGGACAGAATATTACAAAATTTCATGGCTTTCTGGCCATATCTCCGGAATATTTAAATAAATGCGGTGTCTTGTTCCTTTGGATTTAGAATAGTGGGATCGACCGCAAGTCAGATCCATAGGCGCATTTTAGCCTTGCGTTTCGCGTCGCTACCACCGGAAAGACTTAGCCTGCAGGTATGATCAGTCTTTGCCACATATTCTGTGAAAATCTACGATCGAAAGAACAATATTCATTCGTTCAAGGTGCAGTATTTGAACTATTATGGGAGGAAGGATTCGCGGAGGAAATACAAGTTCTGGAAGCGATCCGATAATACCACCGATGATTGATTTGTAATACCTACAGGACTTGTATTTTTCTTTCTTGTGATCAGAATGAGTAGTTACCTTGCCCAGATTGATCTAACAAAGTTACCATCAGCAAGTACGTTTCTTTGTTCAAGATCGTTGACCGAATCCCCAATAAAATCAAGATATCGGCCAGAGTTTCACTATGAGTCTAACGATCACAGCTATATATATCTTCTTTTAAAATCCGTGGTTGTGGCCCGACTCGATTTCGTTCTTGTTTTGTTCGTCCCATCTGTTCAACTGGTTCCGCAAAAGTTTCCCGACTTAGTTCGATTTTGAAATTTCCCATGACGTCTTGCCGTAATATTCACGTGATCCCGTAGTTACTTTGGACGCTCCTTTTTTCTTCCTTCCTCAATCGCTTATTATCACCAGTCCGAGCATCTGAGAAATTCTTGGCTAACATGTATTCTGTATAGGTCCGAGATCTACCAAACACAGCCTATGATATAAGGGCCGGTTCAGCATATCAAGGATCCGTGAAAGTACAAGAATACCATAGGGACATGGGAATCTTTCTCCTCCAACAGCGCTAATCAAATGCCTCGTTCTTGATGTCCATGCATCTCGTCTCTCATGCTGTCAGGCAACCGCGGCAAATGCGACCCGTTGAAATCCTATATATGCATGCCCTCTCTCCCTTCCGAACCACAGGAATTCAGCTCCTTTCCAAGGTCAGTTGAATAGCTTCATTGAGAAACTGTCGATCGACGATTCTCCCTTCCGCGACATAGTTATGTATCAGAACTACTACGAACACTCCTTGCCATCTCATAACCGCGCCCCGACCGTGAACGAGTACCGCGTTGTTCCTGCGTTGGCCCAACCATACCACAACGCCAAGAGCCCGACATACCCTCCTGCCCCCGTGTACCCCCCCGTTCATAGCCACCACTCGAACCCGACATCTGCTTACTCCCGGCGTCATTCTCTCCCGAATGGCGGTTCTTCCCCATACCATCCACCTCGCCAAGAGCCCAGCAGTGCTTTAGTCCCTTACAACCCCGCTGTCGCGGGAATAAATCGTTCCGCATCTAACACGGGAAGCGACCCCAGCACCGCCCTCTTTCCCTACAACCATGGGCGAAACCAGGCCTCCGAGTCTGCTTTCGTTCCTTACACTAGCCAATCCCCTCCGTCCAACGCTAGTCGGAGCACCGACCGTAATCGCGCTAATTCTGACTCGAGGTCTACTTATACCGGTTCCAGTATCACGAGGAACAGCGCACTGAGCACTTCCTCTTGCTTGACCTGTTCATCCTTCACCTCTTCCTCCTCCTACCCGGTCTGTTCATCAACCCCAGCCCGAGACCGTCCTGGACAGATCTTCCAGACCGTAATTCACATCCCCGCCGGTGGGGTAAACGTGTTCGTCGTCTATCGCTGAGGTTAGATGCGTCGTCAAGTTAGAGAACCTATGTACTTGTATACAAACACAATATGTGATTTATGTTTCATTCACACCTTTGTTCAGGGGCGCATTATGAAGCGCAATTTGAATAGTACCAGATCTTCGTATGGGCATATCTCCTAGTACATTCTTCCGGTTCTGATAAATCGGCGGTCTAGTCCGTGGAGTGAAGCTTGTAACGATAGCCTTGTAAGAGTAGCATATATAACAGATGCATCACTTCAGCTCCCCGAAACGTATTTCAATTCACGCCCTCGGACGTGTTCTTTCTGTACCAAAAAGGTTAGGATCCATATTCAAAGAAAAAACCCGTACGTGTATGATATGGAAACTTTCTCAATCCCGTCCCTTGCTCATTCATTATGGCGCATATTAAACACTGGAAATCAGTCTCTCAGTAAATCAGGAATTAGGATCTGGACGAATATGATTCTGTTGACGCCGCGGAAGTGGCAGATTCTTATCTTCTTTCAAGCAGAGCTTTTACGCCGGCCATATACACCAATTTCAACGCCAACGCAGGAATGTCTGTTGTTATTTGGTTGAATCGGCACTTGCAACGGTGTGGAAATCAACCAATATGAATCGCAGACTACGGGCGCACACTGACACCAAATGTCAACGTTGAGTTCAGACCCGTCAGGACTCATGATAGAGTACTGCCAAGACCGGGCTCCATCGGGGATCCTTCACGAAAGAAACCATAGATCGCTATTGTATAATTTACACGTATAATCGAAATAGATGGCCCGACCGCAAAGATGGAGTTACAAACAAAAGGACATCCAAACTGATCTTGGAACAGATGACTTCATTTTTCCAGTTCTGAACATGCGTGCCTGGCGATGTTATCGTATCCGTAAGAGATGATAACGTAGAGCAGACGCATCACCTTTCCGGAGACGTGCCTCTTCGAGGTCAGATAAGCGTCTAAATGAAGACCACAACACGTCGCGTGGGGGTTCCAGACGAACGGAACTGGAAATCTCTACGTCACTCCTTGCCAATTCACCATTTGTTTTCCTACTTTGGCGGGTTCATTGCTATCACATCGTTTGATTCATCACCGTGAGGCCCTGAACGAGTAGTAGAGGATACCAGCGAACGAGCAAGGTATGCTTCCATTGAAGATTATTACTTCCTTCAGCCGATCGGCGCTTACCCTTCGAACACGAGTCTTATTAAGCCATCGTGTTTCGATCAAAGTGGGGTTCTGTATCGCAAGCATTGCTACAAGATTACACCTAGACGGGTCAAGGGAAAAAGAATCTGAAGTAGCAGATATGAACGATATCGCATCGAAATGGGAGAGAAGCGTTGAAGCGTCCCGGGGGTAGGGGAGTGGGCTTAGTGTGCCGCATCGTCCGTCCAGGTGACCCTACGACTTGGGAGTCACAATGACAAGATCTCTAACACCATCCTATCTCGCTGGCTTTGATGGTCCGACCCAGATCTCGCAGAATCTGGACGCGCTTTCACGAATCTCTATCGTAACGCTCAGCGAGCCATCGGACTGCTCACAGCGGGGAATCACCTTCACGTTGCTGAACCTCGTTTTCGGCGTGAGGGGATTATGTCTGATGGCCAGGCATCAGAGATCTTTCAATCTTGTTGATGCCTTCTCTTGAATAATTCAAAAAAGTCCGACGTGACCGTTAAACCCCCACTCTCTGATGCGACTACCGGCCACGGCACGTTGCTTAAAACCGCGGCTTTCTCAAATCGGAGGGTGGGGGGAGGGGGTCTCATGGGAAGTATTATCAGGAAACAACACGAAACTCACATAGGGATCTTCTGGTCACTTTTCGTTCGGGGGAGATTGAGAGAGCAGCAGAATGTCAACAGCAGAGGCCGAAAAACAAAGGGCCGCTGTGGAGCTAGGGAACTCGTCATAGTTTGAACGAGAAGTGATATTCAAGACGAATGACACTTTCGCCCGACGCAGTTCTATCTTTTCAGTTGCACCAAAGTTACAGATGGTCGTGGCGACAAAAAAAAAAACAACAGGAGCAAGGAGATGGGGCTGTACATGAGAGAAACATTCGTCATTGCTGTAGCAGGAAGGGAACGTTCCTTTATTCATAGGCACAGCGCCTGCCACTCCATCAGGATTGAAAATGTCGAATAATGATAGAATTGATGATAGATGGACAAAACATATGATAGTACAGACAGCGAATGGATATATCAAAACAAAGCAGCGCGGATCTGTCGAAAGATCAGATAGGCCACTGAGAGACACGAAGGCGACTTACGTTACTAGAGATGATAGAACTGAGGATCGAGGAGAGCGAGAGAAAAGACAAAAAAGTCAGATTGTGCACAGGCAAAAAAAGACGAACGAAGCTAGATTTTCAGAGCAACGTCGCGCTCGCAAGGTTGGTCCGAAGGACGATGCTAGACAGACAAAGAGGGGTAGGAATGAAAGGGGGGATGGAAAGGGGAAAATGCACTCACTCTAAAAGGGGTGGGGGGATGTCAGTATATAAAAACAAGAATAGACTACAACGTACCTTCCACGGCGGCCATTACGACACGAAGCATAGCGGTATCAGTCGCCGTCGTTATGCTGCGAGATACACATCAGTACCTCCCAATCAAAGAAGCGCCAAACCCACTGTATATAAATCTCCCTCTCCTTATACCTGCCAGCCTTAGTAGCCAGTTTCGAAAAGCGACGCTTGAAATAATCGCGACCTGCACGGACATCACCAGCATCGCCATCGAAATCCTAGGATAGGACGCCGATGAGGAATGGCGCGGGAGAGTATCATATCACATCACGTACTGGGAAGAAGTTTTTGATATCAGAATGAGGTACCTTCTTTTCGAAGAGGTCATTCTTGTTCAAGAACAGGATCTAACGAAGGAGGTAAACCTCGGCGTCACCGGAGGGAGGTGGTAGGAACGTACAATCGAAGTGTACTTGAACCACTGCGAGTGGCATATCGAGTCCCATATCGTCATGGCATCTTGCATTTGGTTCTATCATCACAATGTGTTTGAGCGGTGATAGATGACACAATGCTATAATGACTTACGGCATCCTTATCCTCAACCAAACACTGATCGTACCCACTCAGGCTGACAAGGAACAAGATGCTCGTCACATCCTGAAAACAATGTATCCATTTCCGCCGTTCGGATTTCTGTCCGCCGACGTCGACCATAGTGAGCTCGTGTTCCCGAAGAGAAAAGACGGTTTCCTTGATTCCGATTGTCCGAACGCGGCATTGTATAATGTCTTGCTCCGTCGGCTGATAATGTGGATCGAACAGGCGATCCAGATCCGAGAAGAAATACTCCAAGCTAGCCTTTTTAAGAACGACGAGGGGAAGAGATGTAGAAAGGCTGACATACTTTTCGGGCAAGGCAGCTTCGTTCCCTCTCTGCCATGCCTTGTGAACGCCAGCATCAGCCCACAGAGCCTTGAGAGGCTCGTGGTATTCGATTGGGAACGGCTCTCCGTCCTTCAAATACCGCGCACTGTCAATGAGATCCACATATCCAATGTTGTCCTCGGAAACCTTGAGATCCATGTACTCCATCGCATCGAGGGTGCACTTCAAGCCGGAGGTAAGGTTGTCGAACGTGAGCTGGCGGTACGACTCAATTTCCTGAGGCGAAAACGGTATTTTATGGATAAGACGCATTTGCTATCGCGGATGATGAATAAAATACTGTGGAATACGACAGAGCGAAAAATGCACCTTCAGCACGGTTGATTTCCCAGAATCTCCAGAACCCAAAAGCAAAACCTACGAGCAATAGTCAAGCCGCAGAAATACGGACAGAATTAGGGGACACTTACCTTGACTTGCATCGCCATTTTTGCCTTTGCCTGACAGTGTTCTTTGTCAGTATAACACATATGCTCAGCTGGATGGCAAACATACCTGCTTGAGCTCCTTCTCAGCTTTCCTATGCAAAGCTCTATCTGCATCCGTGACCTCGAAGCGCCGAGAAGAGAAACATGCACCCATTCTGTACACTTGCAGGTAACGCTACCACGAACACGCCCGAGTGGCGATTCCAATGAACCTCAAGCAATGTAGACAGCGAAAGATATACAGGATATAAAGCAAGGGAGGAAAGAAGCAGAAAGAAAACAGGAGAATCGTGGTGGCAATTCAATTCCAAGACATTGTTCAATTGCTTTGGGAAAATTTCCGATCAAACTACGTGATTGGTATTTTGCGCGAATGTAGTCCATATATAGTATTTCCGTGCAAATGCTGGCCCAATAATTCAGTCACGGGTAGTCTATTTTAGGACCACCACCTAAACTTAAACCTCCGTAAGTCGCATTCGTAACTCGAATTTCGTCATACTCCCCACGAGGTAGGCTTACCTGGTCTAAGGGGGAATTCAAACGCATATTCGGTGAACCTTACACCCCCATGCATTGAGAATTTTACGCGTCCAAGCAATGATAATCTCAATCGACCCGTGTCGACATGGTCACGCGCTCTGCAACCTAAAGTTTCGATAGATAGGTAGTAATCAATTGCAGATCTAGTCCCTGCGCTTCTCGGATCATATTGCCAGCAGTAGTTTGTATGAATATGACGTTGAACAACCCTTCAAAAAAAGCTGCGCTTAGAGCTAAGCCGCGCCAAGACCAGCGCAGAGTCTATCAGATATTTACCATGCTCGTAGCTTAAAATCTCACAGCCAGGCTGCGCAAGACACAAGAACATATTATTAATAGAGAAGGCACACATCAACTTGAACGCCATGTACGTAAACATCGAGTTTCTATTCGAGGAATGCCCAATTTTGTGTCCGACACTTCTAACAGTGTTCTGGTAGACCTGAGTGGATAAGCACGGGAGAGAAAATCAATACGAAATTATTCATTAACTGCACACGAGTATGATACGACGTAAATTGTAATTATCAGCAGATGCCTCAGGTAGCATCAGAAAGTAGTTGGTCAGTACTTGTATGGATGAGACCGGTGCCCCCGGCGTTACGGATGATGAAACCCAGAGACGAAGCCGCCCTAGCGTTGCGCATTACGTCTCATCCATACAAGTACATACATTAGATAATATCATCGGTACCGGGAGGTCACGTGAGTAAGCTGACGAAGCTGATCGGCATACATGCCAAACCTAATCTCTCGCACCTCATGGAGGGTGGCCCCACACCGAATATTCTTAAGACGCCAAAGTGGTTCCAAGACAAAGACTGCTGTTGGGAACCTCCTTGAAAAAAGGGACTTTAGAAATAAATATGCATCGAATCATCAGATTAAATCGTAAACGATTGACCGGCAAGTATAATCGCAAAAGCAGTCACCAATGTCTTCCAAAAAAATGAGCGAATAGAACAGCTTCGCCATCCAAGATAGTAACGACGGTGAAAAAGCGCCTTAGAAGAATATCGTCCAAAATCGTGCCATCCTTCAAGATCCTCACTGACTAAGCCTGTGTTAGAAACAATCGCGTGAACTTGAGGATCATCGACACTAGTCGCATTGGTCCCTGGTCCGGAGCGGGACACTACTCTTAAAGGTACTGACGAGGCCGGACAGGGGAAGGCTAAGCATGATCAACAAAGAAATCATGCTGCACCTTTCATTCATTCCTTTTTCTCGTATTGACGATGCAAACGTTTCAGGATTGTCGATTAAAGGACGGAGGAAAGTCACTTGTTATCGGACCCTGACGGTGGATGAAGACCTTGTCTCATTATCAATGTTTTGTCAAAGATAACATAGATACCTATCATAATGATTACGCTTGGCCGGACCGAAAAGGTGCAGCCAGGATGAAGCGCTTGAGAAATACAACATCCAAACCGATTCCCCAATGGAACATTTCAGTTTTCCGGTGATGGGCATCCCACAGGCAGACGAACCTGGTGATAAACTCCAATCAGTAATAGACATGACAAAAAGGCAGCCTTATAACCTTGCCAAAGAAGCGAAGGCAGAACAACGTCTAAAGAAACGTCAACATCATACACCACAGCGCTGGGACACAGAGCAGGGAACGGTTCTACTGAAGATTATTAACCTGGGCCGACCGACACTGAATCCGCCTAACCGAAAGCCATCACTTGTTTCGTCTGAAGGTGAGGTCCCACATCGCAATCATCAGTACAAGATTACATAAAGACAAGGAGAGGGGAAAGGAAATCAGAGATCTTGGTGGAAAAATGGTCTCATCGAGCATTAGCCCTCTGAAGTAGCAAATATAGATGTGTCATCATAGGAAAGGGAAATGAAGCGTCCCACATCTTAAAAAGAAGCCATCAGTAACAAGCAGGGATCTAAGAATAACGTCGTTAGCGTCGTTGAAAAGGCCGAGAACAGAATGAATCTCAGGAGGAAAAACGATTCCGGACGCAGCAGCTTCGCGCATCCAGCCCAACGGGGCCGTCAAATGCAAGGGGAATGTGCAATTCATCAGAGGCCTTTGTTAAGAAAGAAACCCACATTGAAAGCATAACACGAAGCAAGGCGAAGCCTGGTGACGAAGGCTCGACCTATAGAGCTCCGTACATCAATGAACAAATCGGTTCTTGGGGCTTAAGAGATATGAATGACACGGCAACGCGCTCGGAACTACCCAAACGTAGAGTCAGTCCCATCTGGGGCTCGAAGGAAAATGAGTGAGCACACCTCCAATACCGTAATAGCAATCCACAATGATCTATGATCGAAGCCTCGACCTGCATCCAGCACCATTGACGTACCGACGTAAGACGAAGAAGACGAACGACGCCTGAGCTCTCAGCTACCTAATCATAAGTAAGTCAATCCGTATCCCCGTGCCATGGCTACAACGCACGTCATCATCCACACAGCAACCCGATTAGAATTAACAGTTGCCTATACACATGTTAGGCTGGTGAAACAAGGCTCAATCAACGTCTGTCTGTCGAATATAAGATCGCCTGCACTCACATCATTGTCCTAAGAAGGGCATCATCCCAGGCTATCGCTGACGAACCAGCACCGCCGATACCTTCCAGGTCATTTAACCGTTGGTTCCGGCCACGTCCTTCTCAAGAACGGTAACATGCATATAACATGGATAATCCATGCCCAGTGAACGACGGTCGAGAGAACGAGTCGAGGCCAACCGTGGGTTCGAGCGGAGCGTATAGAATTGAGGAACGTCGAAGCCAGGCAGGAAGAAGGAAGAAGGGGAAAAAAAGCAAGGCTGATGCGGTAAATAAGAACAATCAAACATTCCACGTGATCGACGCGTCCCGTCCTCGTCCAATTTCCAATGTTCACAACTTTCACCTTTACGGGGCTCTGCTGTCTCCCGTCCGAATAGCAAAGACTTCTGACAACAGAAGGGCATCAACGGAGAAACGAATGAATGTTCTTCCCACCACATTTCGCTGGTTCACTTGCCCTTCAAATATGCAAAGGAAATGGCCGCGAGCGCGACTTTAGTTTTCTCTTCGAACTATGGCCTTTTGACCTTTTCATACTGTTGGGAGCCATTAGAATTACTTTTTCCTGCACACTCGTCAACAGGTCCTTGAAGATACCATCAGTGTTCATCACCATCAACGGACAATTAAATTCTTCGCGTAACTCTCATAGGGAATCACGAGGAGAATGGTTAACTTTCACATTAATTCAGTAGTCTTCCCGTTTCATAGAAATCCACCCTTTTTCGAGTGTACTCCCGAAAGCAAAGAGACTTCAATAAGGACTACTAGCCGTCTTCGTCATACTCTTCACTATCATAGCTATCATCTGCTTCTGCAATTCTCCGCCGCAAAACATCCTCCCATATCTGTTTCCAGAGCATCGTCTGCCATCATGGATCGCCCATCGGTGCCAATTCATCCTCATCCTCTTGCTCCACCTCAAGTTCTCCCATCATTTTCAGAATGGCTGCCGAAGAGTATTCCTCCCTGGTGTCACCATGGAGAATATTTGCTCGAAGGGAGCTATTAAAATGTCCTCGAAGGAATAGCTCGAAGCTTGCATCGTGTTGTCTTCGTGGCATACGAGTAGGAAGAAGTCCTCGCGCTGATCCCATCTCCCGGAATATCACGATGTGGTAGTTGTCCTGTGCATGAACACGTGAGAAAATGGAATACCAAGGGGGTGAGAGACATACGTCGATGTCAACACCGAACGCCTCATCATCAACGTATGAGATGAGATCCTTGTGCATCAGAATTGCGTTTGATGGGTTTTCCATGTCCTTCGAGCTCATGCCAGCAGTCTCGCGAGGTGAACTATCAGAAAACGCCTTGCCACGTACTGATTCAGTTGGAGAAAATGAGTTGGCTTCGCGAAAGACTGACCAACCAAGCGAAATACGGCGATACCATCCACATCACTTCCGTCAACTCTCGAGGTGTGGTTCCTGCAAACAAGCAGCGATTCTCCTCACTTCCGTTCGGATGGACAATCGAACATCGAACTACCACACTTCGTCAGCATATATAGTCAATAATCGTAGGAAATACTGTCCAAGCTTGCGAGGGTCTCCGAGATGAGAGGTTCCGTCTCTGGCTTTGGCGCGGTTGCATGTCTTTGAACGACTGCATATTCAACACGAAATGGATCGAAAGGCATTTTCGCCACCACACTGTACATGAAAAAATTCAGTACGACAAAAGATCAAGCGGACAGGATTCCCTAAGTTAAGACACCGCATGTGTACACTTCCACAGGGCCGAGGTGGAATTCCTCCCCATGACGCCTGCATTATATCTTGCGTCCATCTTGTGAGAAGAGCGCTAGTCACAGGCGTGAGGCGCTGGTTGACCGTGGCGCGTTAGTCATTCGAGACCCTCTAGGCGATAAAAACGCACCTCACCGATGATGAGGACAAGTTGGAAATCTGTTTGACCAAATAAACGTATCACGCTTGAGCTCAGAGGATATCAACGAACAATATGTGCGAGGAACGGTGATCCATGGTAACGCTCAGATAGACTGAGGATACTATTGCGACTTGCTTCGGCTCCGCGTCTCGTTGCCTGGTCTATTTGAAATTCCGAGTTTCACCAGCTAGGTCCCGTCGATTTCCGGACTCCTTACTTCGAAGATTGCAGTTCCATCCGTATTCGATGACTCTCAAAAGTGATATTGATGACACGTTAATAATCCAGCACGTATGCGATGTTCACTAGGAACGTTATGGTCAAGTAGTGAGCGCCTCCGAATCATTGTAATTTGTCGCCACATTCCTCTCGTTCCAGCTCTTCTTTCCTAGGCCGTTGTGAGTGCATAGGAGACAATCATTCAACAACCTGAGTTTTGTTCCTCAATATTTTCATATACTGCGCATTGTGTGGGTATTTGAGCGTCCCAGTTCTATCCATAATTTGCTTTTTCCTGGCTCCACTTTGGGTCATATTCGGGAGAGAAGCTGATGTTCTCTTTATGGCTCGAGGTAAGTATGGAATTCTCCGCCCCTCCTATGATGATATGTCATCTATATTTGCTACTTCGGAGAATGTACGCCCGATACGAGTGTATTCCACCGAGATTTTTGATCTTTTCCCTCGTTGGAATTACCCCTTTCATTGATGTCCTTACCGCAGCACATCGTTTCCTGAAAAATGACTCCGCCAAGTGGGAGTATATCCTGATGGTGGCCTTTTCTCTGACGGATTCGAATTGCGTCACTTTCTTTTCTTGAGAGGAAATCAGATTGTTCCGCATTGAATGTACACTTTCTGCCCTTGTAACCATATTGCTGCGGGCTAATCACCGTTTTGAATAAATATGCTCCGAACCCGTGTAATTACAAAGCGGTTCAGTATACATCTGACGGCTCTGAGCACCCGATCTCTCTCCCTTCAATGAGCGAATATGCCAAGGACTCTTATATTTGTATGGACTGTCTACCTGTCCTGAGTGTCGTATTCATTCTCAGTCCAGGGATAGTCATGACTTCGTCTGTATGATTATCTATTTATGTTAACCATTTTACTACCGGTAGGGCAAATAAATGGAGACACCATAGGTATATACTGTGCCATGACTCGCTTGAGAAGCCTCTTTCTCGAAAATACTTTCCTGTTCTTGCGAGTGCTGAGGACTGACCGTCCAAGTCCACGGCGCCGAGGATTTAGCTTTCGGAAACCCCTTTTTTGGGTCCCACTGACATGCCATGCTGCGTACCATGATGATATCAACTAATTATGAATGGAGCCAGCTATCGTCTGGACTCTCCAGTCTCACCGTCTGGATGGTAAGTATTGGGTTGTGCTTTACTCAGCTGAATTTCTTGTCTTTGCTCGAACATTCTAGTAGCTTCTCTTAAAGGTAGTATATAAATCTGTATGTAGAATGGAACACCCTTCTCGTTTGCTATCAGGGGTTCCTTGTTGCTTCGTAATTCACTCCCTTATGCAACATCATCGCCATTGGTTGTAATCGGTTGTGGAAACTGAAGGAGCGGGTTTCAATCTTGTTCCCGAAGAAGCGGAAGTACTTACTTTACTTTCGTTGAATACCTCTTCAGAATATTCATGGATTTTCCTTCTTAATTCGTTTCATATGGAATTAATAAGCATTCTAGGTTATGGTAATAAACAGCCCTAGGTCTCCATGCAATGGCGCCCGTGCTAGTCACTCTTCTTATCGCGTTCTGCATCTAACCGCTGAACACAGAAGCAGCTCTATGTCCATGGAAAGTTAGGTAGTCATCTCTATGAAAGTGGATTACTTACGGTAAAGTAATACTTCCTCCATCGTCGCGCTTGACGAGAACCATTTGCGTACCCTATAGCGCATCAGCCGAAATATGTGCTCTTCGAAAGAATAACTCTCACGTCTGCCATACGGTTCGTGGACTCCACAACGCCTCTCACGAGCTTTCCGTTCGAAGCGTAGAAGAAGACACGCGAACCCGCCTAGAGGGTGGAGAACGACACGGTAAATCTCGATTGCGTCATAAAAGAGTCAAGATACGAGAACACACTGGAAACACATTCATAGAAGATATAGTTGGTGGGGGTAATGTTAACTGTTGCCTCAATGTACACGACGCGCTGGTTTAAGTACCTGCAACAACCCGTTTCTTTTTTTCCACGGTTAGATTTTGAACGTGGTTAAACGGAGCGTATCATTGTATTAAGGATAATCCTATGGTCCTTCCGAATATATCAGGGTCAGGGATAGATTGATTGTGTATATATTCCTGGGAGACAGGCATTTTTTTTGGGCACGATCTTTCCCGTAATGGATTAATACTGGTATTTTGCAAAGAGGGGGCAGCCGGTTGCGGGAGGCAGCATTCTTGTACCTAAGGTATGCGACAGGGAAATGAGGGCTAAATGAATTATCTATAGAGCCCGCCGTCGTAACCCTCACGCAGACCGCTGAAAATCAATTCAGAATGAACCTATGTCGTCATGGGTTGTCGGTACCGTTCACGAAGTGCTTAGCCTCCCAGGAAGCTAAAACGCACTGAGAGACTTTTACCCGAAGGACCGCTGGTTCGTCTCTAAGATAAGGGGGTTGTATCCCAGGCGACGCGGATGGCGATACGCATAATAAACGCTGCATGCAGTATAAGACATGTACACGTATGCTGAAGCGACCGGATTGAGTACTGTCGTCAACGTTGTTGTTACTTGGCACAGATATATGAATGTATTGAACTCGGTAAGAGTCAGTATATCAGCCGCTCGGTCTCTGATGCGGATATCCGTTGCGCCAGACATAGTCACCAACCAAAGAATTAAATCTCGCCCACTGCGCAGATAAAATGGTACATGCGCTCACTGAATACATGTCCGATCACGCTTTGTTATAACTGTACTGCCACGTGCCTCTGTTCGATATCATATATAACGGGGATCAGGAAAGTCAGGAAGGGTGCCGGTGTATGGATATTGGGTAATAGGAACGTAGATCAGTACGGGACGGAACAAACTTTAATACAGCTGGGTTGCTGGATTAACATCTTCAGATGGTGACGAATTACAGAAAGAGGATTCGGAGTCTTTAACATAATAGGCTCTGTCTCCATGGCATCTAAAACGGCTGCAGAGGTATCTCTCTCCGGGGCATCAGGCGCATGTGATAATTGGAACGAGGAGATATAATATGCGACAGGCCGGGGTCTCGCGCTCTCAAAATATGGACATAAACGTAAATAGACTTGTCCGGCTTAGGCTCGAACCCCAGTCCAAGCAAAAATCCACGTGCGAGCCAAGCCCTCGACCTGTCAGGGTCCAGTTTGGGCTAAGCCTTGCATATGGGGGGATATTATTTATAGCAAAGAGTTCCGTTCGCTGCCCCCCCATTTCTTACTGCTCATTAAATAAATCTTCATCATCAATGGGAACAAGGTCGAATTCGGAAATTTAAACCGAAAGTCATTATTGATTACTGTTTACAAGCTTTTTGTTTTTCAGAAGATCACATTCTGTGGTGTCCAATGACAATGAACAAGGTACTTCGCACGCAATAGAGCATCGTTTCTCTGACCTCACTGATATGTTCTTCCACCAGCAGGAGAACGGAGAGACTATCGCGACCTCTACAGAGATTTTCTATTCTATGGGAATATAAATTATCTCGCTGACATAGTTGATCGAAGATCTTAGGAATCGGGGATGCGACGCGTCAGTCACGTGATCTAGTTTGGTCCTGTTTGAGGGCTGCATAAACTGCGACCGCTTGTTCCCTTTCCTTCCTGTCTCTCGTTGACGATTCCAGTGCTTAATTCTACCGGTGGCTTCCCCTCAAAGTATTGTATTCTTTCCTTGACGATTATACTACAACCTGGGTATGTACGATGTTGTTCTTCCTTGGTAAAGACGATTTGATGGCCCAGTGCAGGTGAATGACTCGAGATGAGGATGAACCCACAGGTGACTGTGCAGTCTCTGGGTTTATTGTAGCTTTGGACAACAATAGTGTGTTATCAGGTTCGTACTCTGGTGGCCTCGTCATTGAACACCGTTTTTCCAGTATATATGCGCTTTGGTTGCAGTCAAATCGTTTTTATCGACCTAGATCCAACGGACAAGCTGTCAGCTCAGTGCATAGTCCTGGACAATGATTAGGTTATTCTCTATGACGCGCTGGATTCTGAGTGTTCTCTGCTCACCCACCGCCGGCTTCGGTGGCAGGGGGTTTCGTTGCGAATGGTTATAATCTGATCACTCTGCAGACAGCTGGATCTTTCGGAACTGAGCTGAATGATGCCAGAAACGACACTGTTGACTACGATGTATTACATCGATGAGGCTCAATAAGATGTGTCAACTGACTGTACGATCAGGTAACTTCGAGCTGAGTGTGTATTAGGTGCTTCGATATGATTCGGCAAGCAGCGCGCTGGCATTCCTACATCGTTGTTTACTGATGGACAGTCAGACTTAGCGAGGACTAAGAAGCTGGGGACCATCTCGCCAACAGTGCGCCAGTATCACCCGTTTTATTGTGTCGCTGCTAATGTTCTCTTTCTAGCACAAGCGAGGCTGAGTGAGAATCGTCACCATATTGGGCACGCATCTGTACCTCTTCTCCGACTGATTTAAACCATTTTTAGATATGTCATTTTCTGACACAACAAAGATGTTAAACGGCTCTTTCGGTTCCTATTCCGTGCAAACTTTGTGTCCCTGTAACGGCGTAGCCGCGATTAAAGCTCGTCGACTAGCTGTACCTGGAAGCAGTAAGAACGCGACTAGATAGTCGTTCATTGTGACAATGCTGATATTTGTATTGCTATCTGTTTCGGTCTCGTGAGGAAAAATAGGAACGAAGCGGAAGGAACTAGGAAAGCAAATTGGCGATTCTAGCCACCGGTGTTGTGATGCCACTATCACGCAAAATTTGGCCCCCTCATATTAGGTATGGGGCACAGCGTTGTATTTACCGACATTAACCACTTCTTTACCGGTAGACGATTAATTTGGGTCTGGATTGGATTCTATCAACTCCTTTGAGTCATCTTTCCTCAATATGCACTCGAACACCTGTGAACATAGGCATTAATCCTTATAACGGACCTGTCGGAGACTGCCGTTGAGGCCTCCTCATGGTCTATAAAAGATCCTCATATGAAAGCCGTGCTCATCTTTATATTCCGACAGTACACTTCATCGTTGTGGTAATCAAAATGAGTTCTGGAGCGCCAAAGGCTTACAGAGACCCGTACGTCCAGACCTTTTCGTCAGACTTCACCGCGTTGTTTGCTGAATAAGTGAATGCCCGCGAATAATTGTATTAGCTACTGTACAGAGACCGCATGCTGCTTCCTTCTGACGGGCATCTTTCCGCTGCCAATATTACTCAGATGAAATATATGGGGTCTAGGTACTGAGTCATGTAATTCTTTCACTTGGGCCCAGTCATAACGAATCAATGGCGAATATTTTCACTATATAAACAGGTTCCTCGCGGTATCTCAAACTTGAGCACCGCGATACAAGTCAAGCACACATTTCAGTCTGGTAATACGAGCTTTCTGTTGCCATGGCTCTACACGAGATGACTCCAGCAGGTTTCTTCATGGCAATTTTCTGCCGCTAACCACGAAAAACGCTTGCGGATCTATGGTCATGAGATGTCAGCGAGCGAAAGACGGATGAGCTTCTTACGGTAACACTATGGTCGGCCCGTTGTCGCACTTGACGAGCACTATCTGAGTACCCTGTAGCATGTCAGCTGAAATATATTCTTCTCAAAATACAATCCTCACATCCGCCATACGACTTGTATTCTCGACAACGCCTCTCACAATTCGTCCCGTCGAGTCATAGAAGAAAATGCGCGAACCAGCCTAGATGATGAAGACATAAAACATCATAAATCTCGATGTTCTGGGAAAAGTATGAAGGGATCGCACTGTAATCACGTTCATAGACAAGATCGTTGGCGGGGCAATGTTAATATATATTTGAATCTACGCGACGCGCTGATTTAAGTACCTGGGCACTATTTTTGCCAATACTTAGGGATCGGGTGACTTGTAAACGTAGTGGACCCCAATTGATCTGAGGAATACCGAAATTCCTTGCAGAGGGTGTATACTCATTGTTGACAGGCACGAGGTATAGATCATCCTTCTTGCGATCATTACAGGCGGCCTATATTAATGATGGGGTTGTTGTATAAATAGATCAGCGGTTCCGAAGGCGAGCCTGAGTGTGGCTTTTCAGGATCCAGAAGCAAATTGAGGGTGGGATCGCCTCAAAACTTATTTACGAGCCATTTCTCAATGAGTGGCTTATTCTATGATAGCTGAAAATTCATATGCATTTTAGAGACTTGAAGAGACACGTTCTGGGAAGGTGTAAGGCTATTTCGGCCATCTCGGGTCCCTTGTTTTGCGCTCGTACAATCCCAAACCACGATTTATGAGGATGTCCGCTTCGGCTGTGAGCCTGGAGAGCTATAATAATTCCAGATATAAGCGTCTCATACCTCTCACGGGTGCCAACCTCCCAGAATGGGATTTATTTGCTAGAGCCGCGCTCTCAGATACCTTTAGTTCCGCATCATACGAGTAGCAAATGCCAATGGACGCGCGAAGTTAAAAAACTTTGATTACGAGAATTCATCCGCTATATGTCCGACGTTGGTCAGGATCATGAAAGTGTGCAAAGTGACCTGTGATTCAGGGCTGGACAGAATGAACGGCGCTGTCCAGAAAGGCAGGTGGAAGTTGCGCAACTTGAATGGATTCGGGTCGTCCCCATGAAGCTCCTAAAGTATATCGATCAAAGTGCTCTGACGCGTCTCCATTGTGGAATGATATCTTTAATGGAGGATTCAGTAAGATCCGTGTTGTATAGGATCATGACACGTATAGTTTAAGTGAGGGGATTTGATGTTATGGTCTCATACTTGATAATTCATGCATGTACAGCCAAAAGCCTTCTTATTATACGATATGAGGGCCACATTGGCCTATGAGTCGAACTGGCTCACTCCACCATCCGGTACGCTGGTAAGACCGCAATCATCGTAAATCCATTTAACCTGACGTACTACAGAGAATTGATCCAGGGAGAGCATCCACAAATGAACGTACCACGTACTTCCGCTGCTTGAAAACGGCAGCGCCAACATTCTTAGTAAAGCTTCTTGACGAATTAAGTATTTATGTTCGCACCTTTTACTAGGATACGACGGGGACCTGAACAGAAGTGGGGAGGCTTGTCCATGATGATAGGAACGACAGTTTAGTCGTAGAACAGCACATGAAGCAACGAGATACTGGCATATGGATCTTATCGAAGGCACCTAATCATGTCTACGCTGGAGGTACACGAAAGCCTAGATTGGGGTACATAAGACACTGAGAGTAAGGACAGCTTGAAGCCGACAGGTATGTTGAGAAGAGCGAGCATCGAGGGATGCCATAAATTTCTTTGCGATCCCTCGCAATGTCACGACACCAGAAGTTCATTTCCGGGGTAGCGGGAAAACACCCATGGTTGAGGGTTATGATGGGGAGTAATCCATAGGGTCCGTAGAAACCGGGGACCCAATGGGGTTGAAGGCGAAGTGCGGACACTTCCCCTTTGGAGATAGAAGACTGGAAACACAGCTCATGATGCATGAAGCAGTCATGAATCGAAGAAACCGACCTGCAAGAAAGTGGTGTCTTCACAAACACTAAATATCAGCTGAATAGTGAGGTAATGCACCATATTCTCGAGCCAAGATTACACAGAATGTATCCGTACAGGTCATCTTCAGTCACTTCCCGAGTTGGCCCAGGGGCCATCAACATTGGCATGGGTACACCATCTTGGCGACGACTGGCAGATCGACAGGTCCTAATGGACTAAGGGTGAGAATAGGACAAAGGCGATACTTTTGCCCCCAACGAATTTTGATAATAAACGGGGACCATTGACTCTGGTATAAGGCCAGTCACAGGGTAATGAATATACAGAGAAAGACCACGATAGAGACGATGTCTTTGTGTTATTGAGGGCCGTTGCAAAGTAAATGGGAAATGAAATAGCGCGCTATCACAGCCCTGGGTCGTTTCAGAGTGGGAGGGGATCGAGATATATGCCCTCAGGGTAGGTCAGCATATGATGTTCATTCGGTGTAGCGAGTACCGCATGAGATATCGGCAACGGTGGGTATCCTGGAGTGTTATAGCACTACGATCCCCTCTGTAGCTCAAGAATCATCTCCAGGATCATGTTTTGGTTGCCGCCGGCTCAACATTTTATATATGATGATTCACCTGCTCGCTTATAGACGCCTCATAGGACCGTATTTTCAGGTAAGTCATGTCCGGGGAAGAGGGTCAACCTCCATGCCTGAGAAATGAGCTTTATTTGTGTGAGAACAGGTACCAAAGGTTACCAGACGTAAATGACGCTTCGGCTCCCGAACGTGAGCTCTGCTCCGTTTGGAAGGCTTTGACCATGGAAGAAATCTGGAACGTTAGATTTGGGAAACCATACTGAATTGTAGAAGGGAAGGAACCGACCAGATGTATCAGCCCCTCTTTCTATTCTGATAAATGTCACCGATAGCAAGTAAAGGACAGCACGGGAGCTTTAATCATGGAGCACAACAAGGTGTAATATGACTCCAGAACGGAGAGATTTTTATCAATATCTATATCATGAATATCACACGTTGACAAGGCCTTCTGTGTGGTGGGCACTGTATTTAATTCATAGGACACTGGCGCGCTACCATTATGGTCCTTCAATGAGCAGAAATAATAAATATGCTTAGCAGATTGTTCATGATTAATGAATAATGATGCCTTACCCGCCACCGATGGATTCTTCGGTGAAGACGTTTCTTCTTAGCCAGCTACAGATAGGGAGATACGTTCATGTGGCATGGGACTCTAAAGACCGTACTCATAATGAAAATGCGGTGGAATTGCATTATCTATAGATTTTAACGGCGACGAGAGGGTATCAGACTTTTCCTGAATTTCCTGTGTCAATTCTTTGCTCTTCAACCCGTGTCAGCTTTCTCGAATACTTCGTTGCCCTGAAGTGGCATATCTTCAGTCCATATGCTTTCCCTTTTCTTAACTTCCACGATGGTGCATTTTTCACCACGTGGCCGCGTCGTACCTGCGCAGGCAGCGATGGACGGGAGAATGATAGTGCGCAAGTCGGCGTCGGGCGAACAAAATTGGGGATGGTAGGGTGTCAAGTCGGAGATAAGATTAGATCATCTATATCCGAGGTCTTACTCACTTCCAACACCGAAACCTTTCCTGACTCACCATACATATCCTTTTCACATGGATTATCGTTTCTCATGCATGACCAATCGTATATAGTCCGGCTAACTTCTATTCTCTCGCTATTCTCGCGCAATACGGGGATCGCATGTCCACGGTTACAATATTGAAAGGTTTCTTTGCATTCTTTACCAGTTTGACCCTTTTCTGCACATGTACAGTCCTCTGTCTTTGACCTTCAGCATCTTATCCTTGCTGAGCTACATATTCGGACAGTCCTGCTGTTTTTCAAGTACTCTACCGACATTTCTTGGCCCCCCCGCCACCCTCATTTCTTGCCTCAGCGCTTTCATATAAGCGCTTGCTTTCCTGTCAAGCATCTGTCACGACCGGAGTTTGAACATGGCCTGACACTCTGTTGAAATTTGATGGACATCGCAAGATCATCGGTGAAGAAGAAAAAGACGCCCGTTCGCTGGCAACAGCAACTAAATTTTGTCTGTCCTGTTACTCATTCCTTCTGTCTGCGGTTCTGGAGTTTTACTGAATGTCTGCGACAGATGATCCTTCTAGATAGTTCCAATGCCACTGTCCGACCCGGAGGGCACCTTAGGCAACGTTAATCGTATTGTCGGGCGGCTTCCGGGCGGTCAACCAGCTGATTCTGCTCCCGAACGCTACATTTTGTGGTGGTGTCCTGATGAAAAACGACCGAAGCATATAAAGCAGGTACGAGAATTAAGATAGTTGTAGAGAGATAGTGAGTGACAGTGGCCATAGATCGAAAGGGTCGAAGGCATGAAGCAAAATCATTCTGGTCAGCTATGTCAACAATTTAGAATTTACTGGCCCTGATTTTCTTAGTTCAGTATTGTTTAACAGTATGGGATTCCGAAAAGAAGTTGACCCAGGCCTCATCTGGAAAGTAACTTCTGATTGTTCGAGGGCGTTTATCCGCTGAGCTAAGAAAGCGATATTCCGGAATTCCTCAAACTCCGACACCTTATAATTAGGTGAGCATCGAACGATCTTCCTTTAACCTCGGTCCTTATCTCTCATTTCTGTCTGTCATGTCATCGACAAAAGGCGTCGCAATCGTTACCGGAGCTGCCCAAGGTATTGGGAAAGCAGTCGCTCTTCGATTAGCAGACGACGGGTTCGATGTCGTCGTGAACGACCTCCCACTACCAGAGAAGATTGTAAAGCTGAAGGGCGTGGAGGAAGAGATCATCAGGAAGGGACGCCGATCAGCCGTCTTTCCGGGCGACGTATCGAGTGAAATCGACGTCAAAAGCATGGTAGAAGTCGCTGTGAATACTCTAGGCGGATTGGATGTCGTACGTTGGTTTCGTATCCTTTGAAACTAGGCGGACCTCATGACTATCTTAATAGATGGTGGCCAATGCAGCGATATGTCGTAACGCGAACATACTTGATTGTACGTAAGACCACCCTTCGCTCTTTCTCTCCGTTACGCAGACTCTTTCACGCAGATACTGTAGACCAGTGGGATCGAAGCTTTGCTGTTAATACACGGGGATGCTTTCTCTGTTATCAGTACGCCGCAAAGCAGATGGTCAAACAAGGGCGCGGAGGACGGATCATTGGGTGCTCCTCTTCGGCTGGAAAGCAAGGTCTGTGTCGAAACTTCCTCTGGAACATCATGTTGGACCATGGCAGGTTTACCGATGATGTCGCTGTATGGTGCGACGAAGTCGGCTGTTCGGGGACTTACCCAGGGAGCCGGTACGTGGTTAACGGCCGTTATTCAACTCGTTCTTCATTGTTTCCTCTCCAAAATAGCCCTCGATCTGGGAAAGTTTGGGATCACTGTCAATGCGTACGCGCCAGGTGATTGTATCTCTCGACATTTGCGGCGCGGCGGATCGCTTATTCATCCCAATGTGTAGGCGCGGTCGATACTGAAATGTGTACGTGTTATACATCTGCAACTCGCCCGTCGCGGCTCATATCGTACTAGGCAGAGATGCAGCACTCCAACAAGGAGATGTGAACGAGTTGATTAAGACGGTATGTTTCCACCGCAGTTGTGGATCGCCTGGCTGACAACGAAGAAAGAACGTGGGCCGATCAGCATTGGACTACATAGGGCAACCTGAGGATATAGCTGGACTTGTGTCTTACCTCGCTTCCAGTGAGTCACGCTAT